>NW_013674494.1:8143-9750 GCF_000517525.1 Limulus polyphemus | reverse complement strand
TTGTTATTAAGTTTTTACTTTCTACTTACCTAATTACTAACGACCGTCCTCCAGCCATTATTAACTCTCAAGTAGGTTCCGTCGTCATCGAATTGGTCTAAGTTGTTTAGTAGCTGATGCACTGGGATAAAAAAAACCGTTTGAGAACGCCTACGATTTGTAGATTCGCTCGACTTTCTCAATCACACGTCCTGCTATAAAAATGTAACTGGGGTTGCAATTAAAGGTAAAAATTATCTTTTTTTTTTTACTAATCTGTTGTTTGTGGCTAACACTCTCTCATCGTGGACTTGCATCGTCTGAGTTCTAGGTTTTTTTACATTAATCAGAGATGCGTTATAATCATATAATGACCCTTGCATACTTCAAATACATAACGTACTTTTCATACGTTGTTACTTCTAAAGATTAGAACGCATTGTTTCGTCGATCTGGTACCCTCGCTGTTCACGACATTTTCGGCCGTAATCCCAATAATATTACCTTCTAACGTATACTGTCTCTGTTAAGTAAGCAATGGACTGGCATGGCTTGGTAGTTAGGGCACTTGACTCGTAATCTGCGGGTGGCGAGTTTGAGTCCCATCCCCGAACATGTTCGCCCTTTCAGCTATGGGGCCATTATAATGTAACGGTCAATCCCACTATTCTTGGTAAAGAGTAACCCAAGAGTTAGCGGTTCGTGATGTTTAACAGCTGCCTTCTCTCTAGACTATCACTTCAAAATTAGGGAGTTAGTGCAGATGGCCCTAAAGTAGCTTTTCGAGAAATTGAATAAACAAACAAATCTGTTCAGTAATAGAGGAGTTGGTATTGTGTAGAGGTCATTATGTAATCAAATAGTAATGTGAGGTCATTATGTAATCAAATAGAAATGTGAGGTCATTATGTTATGAAATAGTAATGTGAGGTCATTATGTTATCAAAAAGTAATGTGAGGTCATTATGTTATCAAAAAGTAATGTGAGGTCATTATGTTATCAAAAAGTAATGTGAGGTTATTATGTTATGAAATGGTAATATGAGGTCATTATGTTATGAAATGGTAATATAAAGTTAATATGTTATCAAACAGTAATGTGAGGTCATTATGCTATCAAAAAGTAACGTGTTATAGTTTTAGGAGAAACATCTTTATCATCAAATTACCGATATATCTTTTTATCGTCCACTAACGGTGAAGTTCACATACTGTATCATATTGAGTAATTTTATGATTTTCTAAAGAACAAATAAAATCACTCATTGTTCATATAAAACACATAGGAAAATCCAATAGTAATTAGTTTGATTAATTGATGGTGTTTTAGTTTGCACATTTCCGTGTGACTCGTATTTTACTAGGATCCGTGGAACCAGGACGAGGGTTTGAATCTCCGTCACATCAAACATGCTCGCCCGTTTAGCTGTGGGGCGTTATAAAGTTACGGTCGGTCCCACTATTCGTTGATAAAAGAGTAGCCCAAGAGCTGGCGGTGAGAGGGGATGACTAGCTGCCTTCCCTCTAGTCTTACACTGCTAAATTAAGGATGGCTAGTGCAGATAGCCCTCGTGTAGCTTTGCGCGAAATTCAAATCAAAATCCTGTAAAAAACAAAGCAATTTGTTG
>NW_013674494.1:0-7143 GCF_000517525.1 Limulus polyphemus | reverse complement strand
GTTGGATAAATAAATATTTGAGAAAAACAAAGTGTTTATAAAAGCCAATGGAGGCAGGTTTGTTTGTTTGAATTTCGCGCAAATCTACACGAGGGCTATCTGCGCTAGCCGTCCTTAATTTAGCAGTGTAAGACTAGAGGGAAGGCAGCTAGTTATCACCACCCGCCGCCAACTCTTGGGCTACTCTTTTACCAACGAATAGTGGGATTGACCGTCACATTATAACGCCCCCACGGCTGGAAGGGCGAGCATGTTTGGTGTGACGGGTATTCGAACACGCGACCCTCAGATTGCGAGTCGAGCGCCCTAATTACCTGGCCATGCCGGGTCCTGGAGGCATGAACCCCACTATTAAATCTAGAGTTAATGTTACCAGACATCTCAGATTAACTTTATACTAAAAACAGTATATTAACTACTGGAAAAAGATCAGAGTTAATGTAACTGTTACCAAAAGCATGAATTGAGGTCTAACGAAAATTACAAGCACATATAATTGTGTGCCTCGAATAACTAGC
The DNA here is from genome assembly GCF_000517525.1 of Limulus polyphemus. NCBI lineage: Eukaryota > Metazoa > Arthropoda > Merostomata > Xiphosura > Limulidae > Limulus > Limulus polyphemus. Next base: position 6,625 of record NW_013674494.1, on the reverse strand, counting down.
GGGAAAAAAATCAAGTTTCATTTGAACTAAACAAAAGTATGGAGGCATTATACTCCTATTACAATAGCGTCATTAATCTACTGTGTATTTTATAAAAACAACGTTTTCGCGAATGTTCTCGTAGCTTTGGAAACTGTGGGCCTAAACCTTGACCGTCAGTTTCACTATATATATGACGTCAACAACACATTGCTTCCAATTGGGTTGCTTTAAGTGACGTCATTTCAAAAAATTATCCTCTCGAATAGTGTAAAATTGATAACATTAAGAAGGTGAAACCGATAACTTGATCCAATGATCTCACAACTCCTCTTTTTTGTCTCGTGAAAGTTGAGTTTTCACGTGAGATCAGTAAAGAAACTTCGTATAACACATGTAAATAGATAGAACATGTAACTTCGTTTTCTAAGTATACCAACAGCTCGGACGATTGGTGAGTTTGTTTATCCCCTTTGTAATATATTTTATGCATGTTTGATATTGATCCACACGTTATGAAAACTTATTTCCACAATTATGTATGTAAGTTATGATAATTTATTTCCACAGTTATGTATGTAAGTTATGATAATTTATTTCCACAGTTATGTATGTAAGTTATGATAATTTATTTCCACAATTATGTATGTAAGTTATGATAATTTATTTCCACAATTATGTATGTAAGTTATGATAATTTATTTCCACAATTATGTATGTAAGTTATGATAATTTATTTCCGCAATTATGTATGTAAGTTATGATAATTTATTTCCCCAATTATGTATGTAAGTTATGATAATTTATTTCCACAGTTATGTATGTAAGTTATGATAATTTATTTCCACAATTATGTATGTAAGTTATGATAATTTATTTCCACAATTATATATATCGTTTTAAGTAGGGTGTGACAGCAATTTTCGTATCGTTTGCTTGAGCGAAGTACTGTAAACTATTTTATAACATTATAGTACATATAGATGTAGATGGTGACATTATCAAACAAAAGCATAAGACGTTTCAGAAAAAAGAAAATTACATACAAGTTATACAACTCTAAGTTACTACATTGAAAATTACATACATCTATAAGTTACTACACTGAAAATTACATACATCTATAAGTTACTACACTGAAAATTACACACATCTATAAGTTACTACACTGAAAATTACATACAACTCTAAGTTACTACATTGAAAATTACATACATCTATAAGTTACTACATTACTAATTACATACACCTATAAGTTACTACACTGAAAATTACATACATCTATAAGTTACCACACTGAAAATTTCATCCGGCTGTAAGTTACTACATTGAAAATTACAAAAAGTTGAAAGTTACTACACTGAAAATTATATACAGTTGTAAGTTACTGCATTGTAAATTATATACAGTTGTAAGTTGCTTCATTGTAAATTACATACGGCTGTAAGTTGCTGCTTTCATTTTCATGGATAGACTTAAGTGTATCATGATATTATACTGATCTTATAGCTGAGGATAAATAAGCCTTATATTCAGCTTTATTTAATGTTTTATGTGCTACTGTTAAACTTAATTATAGTAAAATATTGTTAGGCCTAACATTTGTGATTTAATTTTTATCGCTATTACTAGCACTATCAGATTTCCTGCTTTGCCGGTTTCGGGCTTTAACACTGTAACATTAAACGTTGCAATACATATATGTATATATATATATATATAGAGAGAGAGGATTAAACCAAACGTTTATCATATTTTTATGTAATGTTCATGAAATAAACTAATATTTTAAAAGTCAGCACAAACAAAAACATTTTTAGGGCATGTTGTGTCACATGTTGATGAATTAAGTTAGCTCGACATTAAAAAAACAAATTGAAGACATAAACATTTCTCAGTCACACTCTGTCATTTTATATTGGATAATTTATAATGACAAGATTTTAGATTTTCAAGAATCGCCTTTAAAATTAAAACAAAAATGTAGAAAGGCAACCTCATTAAAAATAAAACTGCTTTATCCTATAGCTTATATAAATATTACTGTTATTTGATGTGAGATGGCGCTAACATCAGAGAGTCAACAAGACAGTTTTTACGAAACAATAAGTAGAACTTGATTTTTAACCTTTTTTCTCCTCTTGAAATCAATAAATTAACAAATGTATACACAAAACAATTAAAATAAAAAACAATTCGTTTTTCAGGAATTTTTGTTGTAAATCTTCATTTTCATTTTATATTAGCCAACTAGTTATACATAACGCTTCTCACTCGACGTTAAAAGAATGGTGACTTCTCTCAGTATTTCTTGCTAAATAATTAAGTACTATATTTAATAGTGATAACTAATTTCTCTAACCTAACTTTTTAACGATGTATTAATGAAGGCAGAACGTTGCGTCATGACAATGTCACATTTAAGCCTTTAATTCACATATTTTTATTATTGTCTTTCATGAACAAAGTATTGTCCAAGCAATCTAACTTTGGGGTTATCTTCACGATGAAATAGAAGTAACTTTGTCTAAATATCATAAGTTAGATCATCTATCATATCCTTCTTTTAAAAATAGAATATAAATAATAATCCTTGTATTTTATATTATTGTATTAAAAGTCATAGCTTTTACAGTAAGGAAGATTATTTTGTGTACTTGGGAATGATGGAACACGTGCGACGTTTCGATAACTGATGCGATCATTCCAAAATACACAAAATAAGCTTCCTTACTGTAAGAGCTGTAACTTGTAATAAAATAATACTTAATCAGTAAATTAACTCAAAACGAAACTTGTATTTTATAGAAGAACAATGCTTACAAATAAACTACATTGTTAAACACTTTTTTTTTTTAGAATGGGAGTTTTACTCCTGTTTAAATATTTGCTCAGTGGACTTAGTGTTAAGAATGTCTAATAAACATCTAACATCTAATTATTCGATTTTATCCGCTTGTACCTTCCGCGGTCGTTCCCCAGACACTTGTATTTCAGTTATGGAACGTGAGGATGTCCTGTCCTGTTGAGCTGAATGTTTAGAGTTTGTGCTCAAGTGAAAATGAAAAACGAGAACTGACAGTTTTTGCCACATATACTCGCGAGTACTAACAGAAGCAATATGATAAATTATGTAATATTGTATATATATCTACATAAGTTCAGTTGAAATTAGGTGAACATATCTCAAGATAAACGTAATCTTCAACCAATTAAATTGATTTCCCACTGCTTTCACTCGCTAGGGTTACTGGTGATTGTTCTGCGCATGCGTCAGAGTTGATAAAAAGTTGTTATCTCTTCATTCTTCGACATAAAGTGAGCTTGGAATGTCGGAGAATTTGGACTTGCGTGGTATAACGTAACATATTTCTTGGCCCTTGGCCTGATTTAATAATGTTACAGCGAAAAGTTGGGCAGAAAAGGAATATGGGTCAATGTATATTTTTTCAGAAGCAGACGATCATTCTGGATGTGTTAGGTTCAAGAGGATGCAGCAAGAGTATATTTGAAGACGTATTCACTTTCACTTATAGAAATCAGTCTACTGCCCACTTTAACTTAAACACTCGTTCCTCATAAGCCTTAATAAGACAAGGTTCACTTAAACTATTGTTAAATTGATAATAGTTAAATGTTCTTGTTTTTTCTCAATATAGTGAAATTTTGCATTACTGTAGATTGCAGTGAAATCTCTGCACAATTCTGTGTATATTTTCACTGCGCATGAAAACTATTAAACTAGACGGTGAGGATGTTGAAAGGATGGTTCGATGCCTTTCGTAGTAACGGAGGCCCTACATTGTACACCTCTTCTAACCGGACGCCTGTGGTCGAGGATATACGAAATATTCTCGTTTATGTCAGTTTCTCGACCGTCTTTCTCGCCTTCCTGGTCGTGTTCCCAGGGGTACGAAAAGAAGTAAGTCGTATTTAAATTTATTTTAATATTTTGGACTGTTAAGTGTTATTTCAAACACCGTATGACCTATGTCTGTTAAATATAATTAAAAGTTCAACAGGATTAAACTAAAACCAAAACGTGATAGATTTGAACCAAGTTAAACTTTTTGTTTGAGGGAAATGCGTGAATTAGATTTTAAAATTGAATTATATTACGTCTGATTTCTGAACATTTAACTTAATTTTTGTCGTATTACTAAAGCGACATTTAACCTTAATCCATAATATATGTGTTATTCTGTTGCCAGTGGCAGTGGTCTTAATTAGATACGTGATGATGCTATCTGTTTTGGATATTAAACAAGAAATTTTAATATTGGGAGTTGCCTAACCGGATTTTTGTTTTCAAAACTTAGGCCATTTTACGAAATTACTGCAAATAAGCCATTATGGCCTAAGAATAAACCGTCATTTTTAAAAACCCAAACGCCAATGAGATAACAGTCTGGCGGATTTTCACTTTTATTTTAAATATTCTTAATGTCCACTTCTTACGAAAATAAAAAAAAATTTAATACCATTTAGGTATCAACGTTTAAATTTATATATCATATTTCAGAACTGTAACTTTATTCAAGATTTGGCATAAAAAGGTTAGTGCAATTATAAAAGCCACGAATGGTGTCGTTCAGACGTTTGTCTCAAAGTTTACCGATTTGATGAAAACGTGAAATCGCCTTGAGATACATATTTTAAGTGTTCAGGAGTTGTGATACGCTCAACTTATGCATATAACGTTTTAAAATTAGGTTAGAATGAAAAATAACTGAGAAGGAACCCCTGTTTATAGTAAATAAAATTTCGCAAAAATTCTGTTGAAACGCTTGAATAAACACCCATTAACACCCATCGCATGGTTAGTATAAGATCGGTCGTTGCCGCCACGTAGATTTTTGACCCGGGGTCTGATTACGTCACGCGAAATGATTTTTCTGTTTGTGTCAGTAGTTATTTAATGATTTGTTTTAACCTGATTTATTTCTGTAGTATTGTTACAACTGTACAAAAACAAACTTTACGATATGTTATTATTACATCGTGTAAAACTCCACTATGATGTAAAAGTATTTTACATAGCTACTAACTGTAACGATGTATGTGTGTGTGTGTGTGTGTGTGTGTTAGCATCCATCACCCAGAGTTGACTGCTTTGATTACTGTAATTTTTGTGTGGTAACTGGAAACTGTCCGACGGTGTATATGAGATCTTTGTTAAACGATTTTTTTGTCTGAGAAGGGGATAAAGAAAGCCCCAAAATTAGGACACATTACTATTTTTTTTATAGACTTTTGGCTGTCATTTCAAAGACACAAGTACTTATTAAGTTGAATGAGTCAGTTATTACCTTCCACAAGGCAGAATATACAATTAGCATCTAAAGAAGTCATTAGGGATGTAATAACAAAAGTAAGAAGGAAAAGAAACGTTATCTAACATGTCTTTGCTTCTTTAATGGGACCCTCAGCTTGTTATTATAAATATTGTATTAAAAATACTGTCTGTGTGGAACGTTATTCCTCTTAGCATTATTATGGGTTATCTGTGCTCTACCCAGCACGGGTATCGAAACCCGGTTTCTACACGTTGTAAGTCCGCTGACATACCACTGTGCCACTGGGAGGCGTTATGTTGTGTAGAACATTCCGACTGTACGAGACGTTATTGATCGCTGCGATAAATACTGTGTAAAAAAATCTAAAAATCGCCCGTCAAGCTTGTTTTGTGAAATCTCTTTTTTAAAGCCCCAAATCTAGTGTACCAGTACCACCTTTTCAGGGGCCACTGAACTGCATTAGAAGTAAGCGAAGACCACCTGTTGAACTTGCTAGTACAACATTTTAATGTGGGTGAATGGCACTAGATGTCTCTAGAGCGTTTGGTGTTGTTAAAGGGTTTGTAGTGGTTAAAGTGAGGTTGGACCCGGGGTTCCCAGCACCCCAGCAAAGATAAATCTAATGTGAGCTCACCCCCACTTATACGGACTGAGTATGTGGCGAAAACTGGTCCTCGACGGGCAGGACTAAAATTGCTGTTAAGTATCCACAGTTAGGTGTTTTTGGGAGCGATGGGTGTGGCGAAATTTTTAATTTGTCACACAGAGACTATTAATATCGTAAGATTGTGGTTTTCATAAAAAAATTGTTGGTGTATTTTCTTTTCTAATATAAAGTATATGCTTACAAAATATCGTACTGCATAGTTGATTTCTGAAAGCTTTAAAAGAAGAATGACCTAGTGGGTTGCTTCCAAGTGCCGGAAATTTACTTTAACCGCTGATAGTCTGTGAAACTGACTTAATTCAAATGACATTGTATCCGTTTTTTGAATCTCTATAAGTTAATTTATTACAATATTTCAACTCTGAGAGTCCTTGGTAGAATGATAACACTGTTGGTGAGATTTATTTCAACCCTGAGAGTCTTTGGTAGAATAATAACACTGTTGGTGAAATTTATTTCAACCCTGGGAGTCCTTGGTAGAATAATAACACGGTTGGTGGGAGTTATTTCAACCCTGAGAGTCCTTGGTAGAATAATAACACTGTTGGTGAGATTTATTTCAACCCTGAGAGTCCTTGGTAGAATAATAACACTGTTGGTGGGAGTTATTTCAACCCTGAGAGTCCTTGGTAGAATAATAACACTGTTGGTGAGATTTATTTCAACCGTGAGAGTCCTTGGT
>NW_013674493.1:7091-25723 GCF_000517525.1 Limulus polyphemus | reverse complement strand
AGTCTATGTTATTCCTAAATACTAAAGGGTATCGAGTTCTCAGCATAATCTGCACTTTGGACACATTTAAAGTACGTGACCTAACTTGTGCCACTGGGGGGCTATATTTAGTTGTGATGGAAACAGAGATACATCATTGATGAGAGAGAAGAAAATACAGTTTGGTAGTTCTAATAACATAGTGTTACGTATCTGCTTGTTTGATAATTTCCGGTAGAAATTCTTTCCAAGGAACTTCAGTGATACAAGTCCTTTCTTGATTAAACCAGTTTATTCTTTCTCGATACAACTTTTTGTAATACACAGAAGTTCCACAGTCACTTTAAACCTAAAAACCTTTATAACATAAGCTGTAAATCACAGTAATTCACACACTTTACTTACGGTGCCTACTGTTCGCTTGACTCAATTATCTATCTGCTGCTGGCTTTCTTTGCCAGGCGTATATATACTAAAAAAGAGGGGATCTAGATCACACTTGAGCTGGCGGGCCAATTCATGATCCTTCTAGAAACTCCAGCGCGCATGCTCCCAGCGTCTCGTGACTTCCGCTGTTGTAACAGTAGTTATATATGGTATTTCTCATGAAGAATACTGCAGGATATATCTTGACAGGGGTTGAAATATGACAGGTCATAAATACATACTCATCATCATCAACTATTTCTAGAAGTGGGACTAGGTTTATCCTTGGTTGATACATTAGTACAGTATATCAATGATGTATTCAGTGTTGTATTCTGTTGTGATAGGATCTGGTGTTATAAATATAGTATATGTAGGGGAGAGGAGAGGGAATTATTAGTATGAATACTGGGAAACACTAATGAATGACATTGAACTAGTGTATCATGGTTTTGAAGACTTTAACTTAGCTGCAAAAAATTATAAATCAAGCTTTATATATTTTTTGAAAAGGTAAGGTAATTATCTAGAACGAGATGTAAAGAAGAGAATAAAAAACGAACAACTACATTTCACCTAGATATGACATCGAAACTCAACAATTATGTATAGGTTTTATTATTTTTTGGACTTTAGTTAGCTTGTTTATTTCAGATCACATCAGGTTATTCTATGGTTATTTTACAGTTCACTTCTGAGTAATTTTCATTCTATTGTATAAAATTAGTTGTTTTTTTCTACATAATCAAGTATAATTCGTAGAAGAGTAATCAGCTTTTGTGAAATATAAGTTATCAATGTTAATCATTCAATTATGTTACAGTTGTGTGTGTGTGTGTAGGGAATAAAATCTTAATGGTTTTTGGTATCTTTTGTATTTTTATTCTTTTCAGTATGCATTTTTGTATTTTAATTTAAGATTGCCATCAGTTTCCACATGCATGAGTGTGCATAGTGTCCTAATGAGTTTATTATATATATTTAGTATACATTTTTATCCTTATATTGTTATGTATGTATAATGTGCTCTCTGGCCACTTGCTCAAACAAGTGTGTGTGTGAGAGAAAAAGTGGTTAATTTTTACTTTATTTTGGCATTTTCATATTGATAAAGGATGTGAATATTTTCTTGAAATTGTTTATTACAAAATACAATGTTCAAGCAAGGAAATGCAGGATGTACTAGGAGAAGGTAGAAAGTGTCACTCACGAGATGAAACTTTAGAATTCACACAAAAATATATTACACTACTTATAAATAAAAGGAAGCACCTAAAGAAAGACAATGAAAGCACAGGCAAAAGCTAATGGTCGAATGTAGTGGTTAGCATTGCCTGAGCTGAGTCAGCTTGAGTGTGTATGAACCTGTTACAGTCTTGACCTTCTTTCCTTCCAATTGGAACCAAGCATTGTTTACAATGACAACTAGATCATAGAAAGAAGAATGAGACAGGGTCAGAGTGTATGGTGTGTATTCTTGTTGCCTGGAAGGAACAACAGAAGGCAGCATAGTCACAAACAGTTGGTAAATTGGAAATCTACAAAAGCCTGAAGATTGAAAAGTTCACAACTAAATCACAGGTTCTCAGGATACATGTTCTATGGGTGATAAAGTGCATAAGCACACATGAAGCCCATAAAAATGTCATTTAACCAATACTTGGAGTTAAATTTCATGAGTGTAACCATGTATTATGGCTCCCTTTAACTTATGCACTTGAAGGAAATTTTAACCAATTAGAATTCATTCAACTTGCATTTTTATCTGGACTTTTGGTATCTAAGGTCATGTTTTAGCCATGACTAGTCTCTCTTTCTCAACTAACTGGTGATTCTTTTGCCTTGTTTCTATACCAGTGCATTGAAGTCTCATCTTTTTATTGTAAGATGGGCCCCTCTAACTCTTCATGAGTTTACAAAGTCCCCAAGCTTCTTCAGAATGCCTAGGACTGGCCTGAATTTCACTGTGGCTAAATTTATGAAAAAATACATGTTGCTTTCAAAAGCACTGGACATGATAGAGCTTGCCACATCTATTGTTTGGTTGGCACTGCAGCCTTTTTTATAGTGGAAATTTCTATCACTGTTGAAGTGACAAATGTTTCTGTGTAAGAGGGATCAGCAAAAATGATTCCTACCATGGCTGTCAAGAAACCAAGCCTTTAGACCTCCCAGTACCTGGTTTCAACATCATTACTGATTCCGTTTAAAGAAGAGGTGAAACCTAAAACCTGGGGCCTAGAGACATGCCTCATAGAAGGATATGTCATTACCACCTAGAGGCAGCCTCAGTTGTGCTCTCACCTTTAATAGGACCACTTTACCCCAAAGCCAAGAAGACCTTTCCGGCACTTGGATCCTCCTGAATGTCAACCAATTCTCATGGAGGCGAGGGCCTGATGGGTTTACAGAAAGAACCAGGCTAGCTGATCCCGAGAAAGCCTTTTACTAATAATTACTAATCTAGAGTGCTCGAAGATTAGACAATCCACCTTCACCCCGCGCGTGGTCTAGGAATATGGGCTTAACTTGAGAAAACAGGAAATTAATGCAGACAAGGTATGTAAATCTAAAAAGGTAAACGTGAGAGTAACGGTAAAAATAAAAAGTGAAGAGCAAAGTAGACTAAACTAAACGGCCGATGTCGGACTGATGGTCCATCAGGGCGGTAGGGATCTAAAAATCCTATGCCGAGAATTTAATGTGGGGTAAACGGGAGTACCCCGAGAAAACCCACTTTCACTGGTAATGACCGTCCGTTAGGAAAATGATCTATAGGAAATAGTACAGCTTATAGAATGAGTTAGATCAACGTAGACCGGTAAGGCAATCACTGATTGACATGTCCTTTAGCCAATCAGGAAATGTCACAGACCTACTGAAGGATGTGTAGATTGTATAGGAATTCTTTTTGGCGGCAAAGGCCAGGTTTATGTATTTTAATAAGGGTGGCTTCCAAAATATAGAGATGAAAGGTCGACCGACCGTTTGCAGTAATTTCAAACCTGCTATCCGTGTAGTTGTCAGCACAAGTCGGGTTCACTAGTAAATACTGGCCAATCGCTGATTCACATTTTGGTGGTAGGACTTTTGTTTTACAGGAGCGACGAGGTAAATTCTTTCCTTTTACACTCTTAGTTCTTATAGATGTGAATACATGTTGTTTAATTCTATCCTGCAATATTTGTGAAGTGCGACATACGTACCGACATTCGCAGTGGCACGAGAATTCATAAATAACCATACTTTTCTGTGTGGTAGGTATCGCATCTTTGTGTGTTTCTATTTACCAACGTTATATTTCAATATCTGTGCGATAATTCAGCTAACACATGTTTCCGTATATAAAAACTATCTTCAAGTTTTGTACACCAAAAAACTTTTCAAGACATTTTAATATTATACATAGGTTTTATCAGAGAACTGTGCTCAATCTGGGGACATGGCCAGCAGGCATTCAGAAGTTACGTACTGTGAATCGCCTAATATGGTTATTTGTTAATTCTCAGGTTTAGATATTGATGTGGCTAGTTACCACTTTAAGTTTTTACTGCCTGATAAGGCCGTACCTGTGCTGCTATTACATATTCAACCAGCAATTTTCTTTCAAAGATCAGCTAATCATGACAATATGGTGAGATACAGTACCATGGTAGGTAGGGTTGTCATGTAAGGTTAGAATTGAAAAGTGTACAGGACGGATGGAGTTAGGTTATTTTTTTGGGGGGGCGCCAAATTACGTTTTTCCCACGAGTGCCAGACACCCTCATTACGCCACTAGCCTGACCTATTCTCTCCCTGTTTGTTAAATTAGAATCACTATTTACTTGTGATAGATTTTGATCAGGATATAATTAATCATCTATCTGAAGTGATATTGTTGTTCAAGCTACATATTTTTATGAGTTTCATCTTGATCTTTGAAGTGACAAGACTGACTATGATGGTAACGTGTATGTTTTTTGTGATTTCTTTTCTTCTCAATTCTAATCGTGCTATACTGTTTTAATTTAGTTATTTTAAGATTTTACATACAGTTGTTTTTAGCTTGTCATGCTTTACCTGAAATCAACATGTTTATTTTGTTAATTTATTTTCTATTGCGTTTTTTTAGATACGTAGTCTAACGATGATAAATAATTTTATCCATTGTACAACTATTTATGTGTCTCTCTCTTTCTTAGATCTATGCAGTCAGATTCAAACACAGAATCCTTGGATTTCGGAGATTTTGGTACCTCAACCCAGTGTAGTGATTATTCTGTAATCTTCAAATATCATACATATATTTCGCTGCATCTTGCTATTTCCTGTACGCTTCAGGTTTTGTAATTTTTTGGCCATAGTTACAAAAATGTATATTTATGGTTGAACAAACGAGATTAAAAAAACAAGTAATTTAAAGTTTTTAAGTATAAAAATAAAAAGTTTGTTAGTTGCTCATGTTTATACTGGCTTGATATAACTCATAAAATATAAAGATTAAACAGCTATTCTTTGTATGAACTATAGCAACACTTCCATAGCAATAATCAAAGTTCCATGAACTTTCGCGCTATCTATTTGATTTTTATTGGATTTCAGTTTTTTTTGTTTTGTTTTCAGTAGATATTATTTTCTAATAAGTATTTTTCTCGAAATATACTGAATTTTTTTACTTGTGTTAGAAAGCAAGAATAAGTCACTAATGTGGTTTTATGTTGGTACATTGCACATTATTGACATATTTGTATTTATATTTTATAATCATGGCAAAGCTACTTAGGCTATCTGCCACCATCCCTAAATTTGAACTACTGACCAGTTTTACCGTAAAATTGTTTTGGTACTCACACCCATCCCCCCCCCCCCCAAATATAGCGATAGCGTTATACAAACATCTTCGGTCACTAATACGCGATTTCAGCGGCAGAAACTTTCACTGATACTGAAAAATGCAACTTACTCCTGATTGGCTCTTTACTTAAAAGCGCGGTTAAAATATTAAATAAAACAACAACAATAGTAATAAAATGCTAATTTGTAACATAATTTTTAAAATTATTATTTTTGTAACTTATTATAGCATCATTAAAACGTTCGTACCACCACCACCCCCCGCCTCACATGGAGGCGCTCCCAACCAGTTGAGAACCGACGTTATAATACGCTCACAGCTTTAGATGCGAGACGTAGTTTGTGGCATTGCATGGATTCGAAATCTAGTCGCCTATCACAGGGTCAACATAAGCCCTTATGAATCGTATCAGCAAACAAACACGAAACTAGTCCGAATGATCTATTTTAGGTAACAAGTTTGGTGTTTCAATTATTTCAGTAAAATATGAATTCTATGGTATTCTCAGTATTAATTAAGCAAAGTCTTTAATATTAGTAACCATGAAATTAGAAACCTTAGATTAATGGTGAGACTTAATTCAGATTCTTTAGCCTGAGTAAGCAACGAAGTTGGCTGATCTTTCTTAGCTGGTGAGGATTCGGTCGAACATCTCCTGGCTACGGGATATTTTAGTATATTTCGTGATACTTCTGACATATTTTATCAGTTGATAAATTGCAATTATAGTTTTTCAGAGTATTTTTTAATTTGACAAAATGTAATATTAGACTCATGGAACAACAGATTCAGGCAGTATATCAGAATATACTTTATTGTTTTTAAGCACTTTTGTAGACTTTATAATGAAGAACATAAGTAACAGAAAAGATTTGGAACTGGTTTAACATATGCCCAAGGAATGACTAAATCTGATTGTTTATTTCAATGTATACATACACACAGAGGATTAAGTACGTTATATTAAAACTGTTGTGAATATGCAACCGGAAAGTCACATGACAACCACAGTCGATATACAGTCGCAGTGAAATGCTATGTATCAGAATTACATTTTGAAACTGTTTGGTGTTGAGTAGGTAGTGTGATGCTACAGAAAATTTATTACTGTCCAACTCAAAATGTTCACACACTAAGATCATAAGGATGTGTTTAGATCGAGGTTTAGAACTTGCAAAACAGGGATATTCCTTACAGATAATAACATTGGAAAACAAAGGAATACGGGTCAACTTGGGGAACCAGGTCAATTCAGAAAGAGATATGCAACAAGTCATACTACAGTTGTGGAAAGCAAAGTGCAGAGTCTTGTAAATGGTTAGAATACATGAACACAAAAGTCGGCAACAAAATCCATCTATGTGTTACAGGCAACAGTACGAATCATAGTCACCTGGAAAGTGACACAAGTCACGTAGACAATAATTGCTTCCGTAACATAATCCATTCAACTATTGCATAACGCAAGGAACTGGAGAACGAAATGGTTATTCATGCTTTCAAAAGACGACATTCCTGTCAAGTCGCCAGATACAGTGCCTATGAATTTTTGTGTGATTGGAATGTTGAAACAGGCGCTAGGAAACCATTGTATTCATAATGTAACTGGATTATGTAAAGCTTTTAGGAAATATTCGTGTGTTTTGGACATTGAAGCCTTACGACAGGTTCTTTTGTAATGGAAAAGTACGCATCAGGGCCATTGTCCCATGCACAACCGTCAGATACAGTATAACTGGACGTGGTTACATGGACAGTAACGACATGGTGAGGGTGCAGAATCGTTTTATTATAACACACTAAAACTCTGTATAAATATAGTTACTTCTACTATTGTTAAGAGCTGTAAGTAAATCAGTTTTATTAATGAAGAAATAGAAAGTAGTTACAGTTTAAAAGTCAACATTAAAATTATCTGTTATCTGAGTTTATCATCCTTCTTTTCTTGATACTTTGATTACAAAAATACTTTATTGTTATATGTTTTATTTATTAAGCTTCAATCAAAATATTTTGAAGTGTATATTGTATTGTTATTTATTTTTTATACAACAGATATTGAAACTGCTAGCTGTTCTGTTGAGTTTTTCATCCAATTCACTAAATTCAGCTTCTTAACTTAACCTTTTCTTCCGACAAATTGAGCAAATAAGAATTTAAGCTGAAGCAGTTTGGAGACTAAGATATGTATTATACAAACTCAAAGATTAACTTAAATACTTTTTGTATTTTGAGTTTCGGACATTTAAGAGGGTATTAGAATAAAGTTGGGCAACGTACCTGGTGTTACGACAGTGGAAGTCACGTGACTCGGCTAGCGCATGCGTGACTGAATTTCTCGAATTATCGGAGAACTCCGAGAATTTTGGAGAAGCCTCTTTGTTAGTATATAAGCCTGGCAGTGAAAAGCTAGGGAATGGTGAAGCGAACAGTAGTCACGGTGAGGTTTGGGTAATTTACGATTCTGTTTCGAGCTAGCGTGTGTTTTGCACTCGTAGAGAGCAAAATTATCGAGATTGTGAATCGCTGTGATTTATAGTGTATTTTATAAAAGTTGTTAAGTTAACGTGACGAGAAATGTACTGACTGTGGAATTACTGTGTACTAATAGTTTGTATCGAGGAAGAATAAACTGGTTTGATCAAGAAAGGACTTGTATCGCTGAAGTTTCTCGGAAAGAATTTCTACCGGAAATTAACAAACAAGCAGATACGTAACACTGGTAAAGTCAGACTTCGGTCCTAAATAACGTTCGTATTCAATAATCATTTTTCAAGTCTTTACATAGAAATTGGACGAATCTTATATTATTTATTGATTTAGAGTTGGAGATAATATAAAATAGTACAAACTACAATAATAAGATACTTTGTTAATAAGTTGTGGCAAGAAATTATCCAGGCATTAGTTAACCACTAACTTTCAAATTTTTCAGTCACTGTATGTTCTAATTTATAATATATATATATAGTTTTTGAGAAAGGTTTCACATCCCAATAGTACATGAAAGGTGTTGTATAACCTAGTTAAAATAATGAGCATGGTTAAAACTATAGCTTGAACTTAAAAACTCTTGCAAACAGAAACTCCACAAGTTTGTCACTCCAGCGTGTTGGGAGGATTTGAAGAATTCTGTAGAAATAGCGGAACTGCCAAGGCGCGCTAACATAACGAGGTTGCGGTTTCAAAATGCTCAAGGCTTCAAGCACATCGGTGAATAAAGATGAGGATTCAAAGTTAGGAGGGGATGTCATTCCGTAGTTTTCACAGATGAACTGGTGATACTTGTAAAAGTAGTTGCCATATAGGTTCTTCTGTTCTGTGTTCATTTGTGACCACATTCTGTCCGCGTGTATTCTATGATCCTGCATGATATTGGTGAGTCTGGCTAAGTCTCCTGGTTGGATGACTACAACACGGACATTGAATTTGGTCATCTCCAGCCTTAGGGAGTCCGAAAACCCTTCCAGTCCAAACTTAGTAGCACTGTACGTAGACAATCCGGGGAAAGCACAAGAGCCATTGATACTGGTTATGTTCACAATTCTTCCTGTTTTAATAAGTACATGAGAAACATATGTGTCACAACCAGTAAAATAATTACTAGATTGCTGAAATGCAAACAACTACAACGAGTTATCACTAGTTCTTTATTGTTTAGAATATTTTACTTAGACGTAAAAGTCCTTAAAAAATAGAAAGATACAAAAGCTGAAACACCAAACGTTACCAAAATTTGAATACTCTTCGACGTGACATTAACTTTCTGAATCTTAGGTAAGTTAGATTTGGTTTGAATTTCGCACAGATACTCGAGGTCTAGCCGTCCCTAATTTAGCAGTGATAGACTAGAGAGAAGGCAGCTAGTCAACGCCACCCACCGCCAGCTCTTGGGATACTGTTTTACCAACGAATAGTGGGATTGCCCATCCCATTATAACACCCACACCGATAAAAGGGTGAACATGTTCAGTGACGGGGATTCAAACCCGCGATCCACGGATTGCGAGTTGAGCGTCCTGATCACTAGGCCACTGAATCTTAGGAAAATATTTTTCGATGGGTAAACAATGAGAATGTGACATCATTTTAGTACGGGGAAAGTAGGTAACTTACTTACCCCACGTTAACCAATTTGTTCTTACCCGTAAGTATTGAGTAATATCCAGATAGTAGTGAATATTTAGATATATATACGAAAAATATTCAGACTTTTAAACCATGGCATAATTTTATGTGTTATTTAGAAGCTGAATCTAAAATGTTTACGTACATGTATCGAGTGACTCACCGCTACTACGTCGGATTAATGGAAGACAAAGTTTAGTGAGTCGAATGGTGCCCATTAAGTTAATCTCCACTTGCGTTGTACATTGGTTCCAAGTTTGCCATTCAAATTCTCCATAGACGCAAACTCCTGCGTTATTGATAAGAGCCCATAAGCCTGGAATATTACAAAAATATTTTTGAAAAAAATTGGTGCTTCACTTTAACATACGATTTTTATAAAAATCAACTGAAACAAGCAAAGAATTAAATTCGAAATTAATTCATTAATAACAGAAATAGGGCAAATGTATTGATTACCAAGCTAATATAAGTACACATACTGAAATAACATCAATCATCTATAAAGAGATGAGGACTTCACTAGGTGATTGAACTTAATATTAACTTACGATGAAACAGTGAACAGTTATAGTGGAAATGTTGATTTTTATGCAATCAAAACTGTGACGTTTGAGCACCTAGGTTTGTTTATTTGTTTTTAACGCAAAACTGCAGTGGGCTGTCTGGGTTCTGTACACCGCGGGGAATGGAATCGCGAAGTTTAGTTTTGTAAGTCCATAAATTTACTGCTGAACCACCGAGAAACCAGCACATAGGGACGTACCATCTCAGACAATGTATGATTTAGAACAGTTAGAAATTCAAAGTAGTATTGTCACCCATACATTGCCTAAAGATCACACGCTCCAAAAGGCTGAAACGTCGTAATTTTATTTCCTAAAAACAAAAAACGAATTTCTACTGTAAAGCTGCTCTCAATATTAAATAGTATCAATTGTTCTTTCTGATGTTTCAGAATACGTAATTTATAATATATGGTATGAATTTTGTTTTTAAAAAGCAGAAGGATTGAGTTAAAACCATTCTTAACTCGATTGGTGAATTATTAGTTTACGTCCTTCTTGCAATTGTACTAGCAGTTCCCTGCCCCCCCCCCCCCCATTGGCATAGCGGTATGTCTGCTGACTTACAACGCTAGAAACCGGGTTTAGATACCCGTGGTGGGCAGTGTACAGATAACCCATTGTGTAGTTTTGTGCTTAATTTCAAACAAACCTGCCAGTTCCCCTCGGTTTATTTTAACACTAGGCTATTAATTTTTTTTCTTTTCCTTCCAGAGATTGCCCTAGTTTTGACAATATGTTAGCTGGCTCAAACGTGTTTCACCTCTTTAGTTGAATTTAAAGTACGTCAAATTAAAAAATAATATTAACTAGTGTTTAGTTTTTCTCTTACTTGAAAAAGCGGTTTAAATTTGCCTTAAAAATTTAATTGCAAAGGAAAATGTTATGGAACTAGATGAATGATAATTTTGCACATAAAATGTTTATGATAGTGTACTTTGTTTTTTGGTTGAATTTTACGCAAAGCCACTTGAGGGCTATCTGCGCTAGCAGTCCCTAATTTAGCAGTGATAGATTAGAGGGAAGAAAGCTAGTCAAAATCACCTACCGTCAACACTTGGGCTACTCTTTTACCAACGAACAATGGGATTGACCATCACATTATCAAGGCTGAAAGGGGCGAGCATATTCGATGACAGGTTTCGATCCCGCGACCCACAAATTGCAAATCGAACGCCCCAACTACCAAGATTGAGTAAGTGCCTTATATTTCAAACTTCGCGATTTCGTACCTTCTGCTCTGTACTCACCGCAGGTACTGAACACCGATTCTTAGCGTTATAAGCTCTCCCGTTAACCACAGAACCACTCGGGCACATTTCGAGACTCAGAGCTAAGAATAATGTTAGATATAATTGCAGCAACGCCATTTAATTTGAGAGTGGATAGCAAGTTCTTATGGAGGTTCAGGTGTATTGGATTGTACTGCAACTTTCAGCACATACAATAAAAGTGTGAAGCTGGTGCTTCTTTGTTAGGTTTCTCTAATTTACTTGAGGAGAGCATTAGCCCTCCTACCCCCACAATTGGCCCTCATGTAAAACTTTATTGAGGTGAACGTTTTTTACTAATTTTTATTCAAATTAATTTTGTATTATATGATGATAACTAACTCGAAATCCAACTTGAAGAGAAACATAAACTAATTAGTGGTGGAAATCAATTCGGATTAACTAATCATTTATAATATATCAATAGAAAGTTATAAATTATTTTTATCCATAGTTATATCCAACAGAAGTGAATAGTAACTGAAATTTCGTTACTTAGTATCAAACATACCGGCTTCTGGGGAATTGTCTCGAACAAACTGGATGGCTTCACTAACACTGAAATCACTAGTTATATCCAGAGGTAGTACTAACAGTTGAGGTGATGAAAGTCTTTTTAGGGCTTTTGCTCCTTCCCCTTCAGGAAGTAGGCAACCAGCAAACACCACAAAGCCTTCAGCGTGGAGGCGACGAGCAAGATGGTTACCTATTCCACTGTCACATCCACTAATTAATACAGCTTTACCCGCGGAGGGTAAGACTGTCTTTCTGGAAGTGAGAAATTTCCAGAGTAGCATCAGCCCAATCACAAGAGCAATTATATAATTCCAGACAGGTAAATTCAGCAGTGTAGATATCATGGCGGCAAAGAAAAATTAACCTACCGACTCCGAACTTAAACAGCTTAACGAAGTTTATATAATTATATTACACGCAGGAAATTATGCGAATTACTTTTCAATCTGTTACTTATTTTGTACACTGATGATAAATGTTTGCTTGTTTTTTTTTATGAACTTACACAATGTAAGACATTTTGACGAAGAATGGACTGTTTACACTGAAGCAGTCTACGCGAGATCGTAGCTATGCCCATTTGTTGTTAAAACCTGTCTCATGCTGTCACCCTGACCTTGAGTATGTGACCCATAATGCCCCACTTCTCTACAGGAGAGGCAGTGTAAACTGCGGTACTAGTTTTACATCAAGACCACAGCCACTGTACAACGGTGTACCAAAACGCATGTATTGTCTACAACAGCAACGTTGCTACAAGTCGGCTACATTCGTGAGAGAACAACTGCAGCACGAAAATAAAACGAGAATATAACAAATTTCTCGTGAGCAAAATATATGAGTTTGCCGATTAACATGTAAAATAACATAGAAATCGATAATACATTTATGCCGTGGTATACGATCCCAAACATTGAAGATTTTTTGTCTTGAGTAAGAACCAGTAACTTTAACTAGTAAAAAACACGACACGAGTATCTGTACGTTTCTTTCCTGGTTTTTATTATCTAAAATACATGCTTACTAATTTGCTCGTCCTAGAGAATTCGCATAGATATATTGTTCTAAAAACTGTATAAAACTTTCAAGGAAAGTGAATGTAATTTGGTATTTCTGTTTACAATAGTTTTTAATTTCAGAAAGAAAACGTGTGGATAGTGCAAAACCTCGCTGCTCAGAGTTAAACGGTATATAATGTACTGGCAATAAGCTTCACCAGTTCACCTAAATGACAGACAAAACTGCGAAGAAACTGCATTTATTATTTATATGAGGTTAGTGTCCTGTGAATTGATCTTTCTAAATATTTAATTTTGATCTCTAATTTCACAGTTTTCTTATACATTTTAAACAATAATGTTTAAAAAATGACAATTTACAAAGCCATTTTTTTTCAAAACGAGAAGATAATTGAGTAATCTCAAATAATACGAATATATAAAAAACGACAATATGACGGATTTAGTCTTAAATCGAACACACAGAACATATTTTAACACCAAAAACAACTGAGTCATTTAATGATAAAGCTCATAAGAGAAGCAAACATTTGCCATATCACTCCGAACTTCTTCGAAATCATTCAGTTTATTTTCCTAAACCTTTAAACAGATTGAAAAATTATCTATTGATATGTGGCTGTTTTACTTATTTATCTAATCGTTCAAATAATCGGAAGTTTCTTTATTCTTCTCTATTGTAGTACAACATATAACTACGAGATAGAACTAAAGAATCTTTTCTTGAAGATTTATGTAACTAAACAACTTTTCCTTAGAGTTTTGTATAATAAACATCAAAGCATTATTATAAGAATTTTAATAAGCACTATTTGTTTTTATTGTACATTAAATATTCAGCATCACAAATTCCAGTGTTTACTTACTATCGTAAAAGTACCCAACAAGATAACATTAATTAAGTGAATAAAAAGGATCAGTTCTGTGATTATTGTTTAGGAGTGTGGTAGAAGGAACTACTTGGCATAGGAAATTGATCTAACTAAAAAATGAAATTATGAATGCTATAAGTAAATAATAAAAATAAACATATAATCACCGTTTGGTTGGAATTTTGTGCAAGGCTACACGAGGGTTATCTGTGCTAGCCGTCCCTAATTTAGCAGTGAAAGACTACAGGGAGGCAGCTAGTCATCGTCACCCACCGCCAACTCTTGGGCTACTCTTTTACCAACGAATAGTGGGATTGACTGTCATATTATAACGCCCATGTTTGGTAGGACGGAGATTCGAGACCTCGACCCTCAAATTGCAAGTCCAGCTCCCTAGCCACCTAGCCATGCCGGGCCTATAATCACGGTAGGTAAACAAATGTTCAATCATTTGTAAATCATAAAACTTCTTCAAAGCACCTTTACTTTCTTATTTTTGTTGAAACAACAATATTTTGTGGGCGTGTATGGTAATCCTTATTTTGTTTATTGATATTTCAATCATTTGTGGAAACATGGCATATAATATTTTAAGCTGTGGTAGAAGGAGACGTGAACGACAACAGAAATAGGCCTGTATACACACAGTTGTAGTGGTGGCAAAAATATTGTAGAGATTATAACCACACTATACCACCATGTCGACTAACTTTGATAAGTGGATAGAGAGGGACGAGCAATTTGAGCTCAAACAACAACAAAAAAAAACCTAGAGAGAGAAGAGCGTCAGCAGAGATGAGAGGATAAGAATATAAACTGAGAAAGAAGAAAATGGGAGAAAAGAGAGACTGGAAATAGAAAGAATAGGAGCCCAAAGTGAGATTGCCAAGTTCACACAACAGAAAGATGAAGAACCCAAGAATGGCAACAGGGTGAGGGCCAGCCAAAGTCTGGCTTTCTAAGAATTGTCAAACTTTATAGCATGTTCTTCAACTTCTGGAATGCCTTCTGCTGTGGTTGTTCCCTTTGTTGGGTTGGCCTTTCTTGGTCAGGTCAGTCAGTGGTGCAACGACTTCAGCGTAGTTTGGGATGAACTTCCTATTGTATCCTGCTATCTACAGGAAGGATCTAATTTGCTGCTTGGACATTGAAGCTGGTGCATCATGTAGCTCCTTCTTCTGCTTGTCAGTCAGTTCTTCACTGATGTTGGCGTCTTTGTAAGCCTCATCTCCACACAACAGTCTTAAGACAAATAGGTCTTCATTTTCTATGAGAAAGTCACCATCTTAAGGTTCTGATCTATGACAGCCACACCTGCAATGTCCATCTGTGCTTCAACAGCTGCACCCATTAGGTCTTGTTCCCTCTCAGATTACCTCTTTAACAAATTGTGTGGTACATCTTGATTTCCAATCAACTTTCACCTTATAGTCCATTCTCTCGACCACTTCCTGTACTTCAAACAGTCCTTTCCATTGCAGAGTGAGTTAGTTTTGTCTGTGGGTAGCCAAACTAAGATCTTTTGCCCGATCTTGAAACATCAAACCTTGTTTTTCTTACCATAGAAGTGCTTCTGTCTGCCCTCAGCTGCATACAAACTTTCTCGAGAAAGTTGACAGGTCTCCCCCAGTCGATTGACACAGTTGACGACTAGCAGCATGTACTAGTTGCCCTTGTCTGCCATCTTCTTTTCTCCCACAATTGCCTTGTAAATAAACTTTATCACTTGAGTCCAGTATTCTGTTGGTACCAGGATCTGTTTAGAATTGTCTTGATAAATCCAGTACAGCTCTCCCTTCCAGTCCTCTATTCTTTAAGTCCCTTTCTTCTTTATATTGTGTTCGACTTTCTCCTGGACACTGTCCCAAAGTTTCTGCAGTGAAGGGTCTTTCTTTTGTGCTTCCTTCAGTTACAGTAGATATACATTCGGAATTTCAACTTTCGAGACTTGCAGTGGTTTGATATATTGCCTGATTTTCTTTTCTTGAGCTCTTGTACTAATTGCAAATGCCTCATTGGTTTCATTTCTGTCTGGTTCCTCCAAACAGCTACTGCCTCGTATATTACTGATCACCAAGTCATAGATGGGTGCCTTTATAAATATGGCCTCAAGGTCTCCCACATAGTATGGAGTACCCACCTTTATTCTTGCTATGAGAAACTTTCACAGCACCATCAGTCAGCACACATATTATACCTTGCCCATCATCTGGTCATCAAATGCAAGACTGTTGCACCCAATGTCTAGTAGGACTTTCACTTTCTTGTCCCCAACATAGTCTTCATCAACTGGCATGTTGTGGTTTGTTGGCACTTCTTGATGTTTGTTGCATGCTCTGGTCACTACTGGAGCTGTTGACCCATTTCTTAATTTGAGCTAATCATCTATCATGCACTGTTTTATCATGGTGGTAGCTCTTCCTTCTTGTAGTAGATCTGATGAGTAGCATTCATAGTAAAAGTCACTCTTTTCTTGTTTCTTGCTAGCATCATCTTTGTAGGTAGCTCCAGCTGCTTTATGCTGAGATTTCTGCAGTTGCTTGTTGGTGACAGACTTGCACTCACTCACAGTGTGCACCATTTTATAACAAGCATAGATGGCTTTTTGTCTGTTGACTTATTGTCAACTTTGGTGGCATCCTGCTTCTGGTTAGTCATCCCTGGTTTCGAATTTGACTGATTATTCTTGGACTTGCAAGTTATACTCACTCCATGTGTTACCATATAATGTTCTACCAGCTTGTTCATCTCGTCCACGTCATTCTTTAGGGACAGTGACATGCCAGTGGAGCATGTGATCATAACCTGTTCACCTATTAGTAGATCTGCTGATCCTTCAAACTATCTTCACATTTAGCCATGTCAGTCCATCTTGTGAAGTATCACTGTAGACATGCCACAAACTGAAATACAGTTTCTCCAGTGTTAGGTTTCATTTCTCTGAACTTCCAACAAAAACCTTCCTCATAGTATTTCAGCAAGGCCACTTTTAACTTGTCATACATTTGTAGGCTTTTTCCTGTGAGAAGGGCGCTGAGACAGACTGCTCAGTTACCTTTATCCTAGTTCTGACTTTGGGCAAATCTTTCATACCTCTACAGCAGCATTTCCCAAACTTTTCTAACCAGGGACCGGTTTATTTTTGTAATTTTTCATGAGGCCTGGCCTCCTCAAATACCTAATTAGATAACCCTCTAAGACATGGCTAAGTCATAACATGAAGCTGGAAGCAATAGTTCTATCAATACATCATCGATTATAAAATATACAGGTATTTTATGGTACTACTGTGTAAAAAGAAATTATACTTCATTGTTATTTAATCTTTACATTAACTGTATATTTATTAATGCTCTTTTAAGCATTAAACTTACCTAATGAGAAAGATGATGATGTTTTTTTATCACACAGCAACTTCAAATCAGGAAAAGAAGCCAGTTTCATCCTCAAATCTCACTCGACATCTAATAAGTCATGACAAAGGGCATAAGAAATCTCACTGCTTTTCTGATAAATTTGGATACTCAGCACGACAGCTCAGCCAAAAATTAATTAACGAGACTTGACTAAAACGGTGTTTCAGTGCGTTGTCATAGGGAAGTTAGATAATAGAATCAATTTCTGATTCACTGAGTTGTAATCCTTCCTCATTTTCAGTGTCAGCAGTGAAAGGGTTCCTGATCCACATTTTACTGCTGTCAATTGAAGGAAAATATTCCTTCAAGCATGATTTTAACCCCAAAAGATGCTCTTTGATTGATGAGGAAATCTCATCTGGAATATTACCTTCTTCATCTTGGTTTTGTAATTCTATTAAAGTAGAGAAAGACTTATAATTTCTCTTCTCAACTAGATGTACCCCAAAGTTAATTTTTTATAGCTGCTTTTATATTTTCCTGGACTTTAAAAATATTTATATTAGCACCTTGTAAGTTGAGATTTAATGCATTTAAGAAGCCAAAAATGTCACATAAATAGGCCACCTTAATTAACCAATGCAAATTATGAAACCTGTCTCTAAATTCAAATATTGTATCCTTTGCTGATGGGGGACGTTGCTTCAAGAACAAGATAACTTTATTCTTCATTTCGATGAGTTTTTTAAGACATTTCCTTTTGATAACCACTGAACTTCACAGTGTAGTAGGAGATGCTCGTGTTCACTTCTTAATTCTTTGCACAAAGCAGTAAAGATTCTGGAATTCAACGAACAAGATCTTATATAGTTTATGAATTTAACACATTTCCGCATAGTTGAATTCAAAAGTAAGGGCATTTTCTTCACAGCTAAGGCCTCTTTGTGTATGCTACAATGCACCCATTCACAGTCTGGTGCCACTGTTTGGATCCTCTGGAAAACTCCTGTATGGGAACCCGCCATTGAGTGAGCACCATCGGTACTCAGTCCAACACATTTTTTCCATTGAATACCACTCTGAATTATCAAATTATTGATTAAATTAAAAATTTCGTCTGCCGTTGTTCTTGTTGGAAGTGGTTTACAAAACAATAAATCTTCATGAATTGTGTCTTTAGAATCATATCTTACAAAGCACATTAAATTGGCATTATCTGCTATGTCTGTGCTTTCATCCACTTGTAACGAAAAAACTTACTACAGTGAACTCGAGGTACAAGTTTCTTCAATATTTTCCGCCATATCCACAGTTCTACACTTCACTGTATTATTAGATAGAGACAGTAAATTCAACTGATTTTCTTGTCTTTTATAAACATGAGATTTAATTATTTTTACTGCAGGAAGTATTTACGTTTCACCAATAGTATGCGGATAACCTGTCTCGGCTATTATTTTTGAAATTTTATATGAGGCCATAACCAAGTCTTCATTGGAATATCTTGTGGGAAATTATTTGTTTGGAAAAACTATTTCATTTTTCTTATTTATGAAAAAATATATTAGCTTACTCGAGTATTCTGGATGTCTGGTATCCAAGTGCCATTTCAGTTTCGATGGTTTCATGCTCTCATTCAGGCCCGCCGACAGGAGGGGGGGG
>NW_013674493.1:0-6185 GCF_000517525.1 Limulus polyphemus | reverse complement strand
CATTTTGTCTGGTTTATGAGCTCGTTGCTGTCATAATTTAGGATCTTCTTTTTAATAAATTCTTAATAATGTTAAAAGAGAGAGAGAGAGAAAGGGGGCCAGGCGAGGATGTTTGCCCCGGGGCCCGTGCTGGCTCTCGACGTTCCTGCTCTCATTTGATAATGCTGAACAACAAAGAACACATAGTCATTATTGCTACCACCACTTATAAAACCATACTTCTAATATTCATCACAATACTATCGAGTCCAAAAGGTCTTTGTTTTCTTTTCTTTGATACCAAGCTGCACATCACTTAAACGTTTATAATTAGGCCTGTTATTTTCACTAACTTCAGTTTCACTAGAACTAGGCTGCATTTGGGCATCACTTTAGGTTTTCTTGTGTGATGTATGTTTCTTCAGCCATCTACCCATATTGGAGAGAGGTTTTCTTAAAAATGAACAACTTAAAAAATTATTAGTTAGTACAAACTAAGTCACAAACAATTCTCTCACTTCTCAGAACAAACTGACGCTTCTAGCACCGGCCACCAGCAACTTATCTGTTGTTACCTGGCGCTACCAGACGTCAATTTCCATTAACATGGTAAGCAAATTTAACACATTTGGAATAAAATTCCTAAACTTTGGTGTCGAAGAACCGGTTAACTTGAATGAAGAAATGGTCCTTTTATGAAAACAAAATCCCTTCTTTGATCTTACCTGCAGACAGGGGAAGATCGGCCTGGACTCAGCAGGGAGACGTGTCTAGCTAACATGCGGTTTAAATTTATGGCATTTCACAAAAATCTCAAGGTTATCAACACTGTAAAACTTAATCTTAGGCTCTCTAAATTGCACTAAGTAAGAACACCTTAATTCCTGGGGGACTGAAGGTATAAAGGCAGCCGTCAACTTGTGAATTCTATAGTTTCGTAGCCTTAAGTACAAACTTTCACTTTTCCTTCCTGTTATATTAGCTTAGTTGAAATACTGAGAAATCCAAGTTGGATGAAATGAAAATTTGAAAATATTAATTTTATTAGAATATATTTATATTAACTGGTTTAATTACATTTTTCTTTAATATACAACAAGGGCTTGGAGAAAGTTTTCAAATGGCGGTTGGTAGTGAAAGGGTTAAAATTAATTAAATTTATTTGTTATAGTTTTCTCCGGCCCGCATTTTTTTTTCATGGACTGGTACCGGGCTGCGGACCACACTTTGGGAAACGCTGCTCTAGAGAAAAGAATCCATGTTGTCTTTCTGTTCATTCTCAGTCATTCTCGGGTTCTACATCTGTCTGTTGGATGAGCTTGGCAATTTCAATTTGTGCTCTTATTTTCTCTATTTTCAGCTTCTCCTCTCTCTCCTTGTCTTCTTTCTCTCGTTGTACTCTTAGTTTCTCTATTTACAGTTTTCCTTTCTCTTCTTTTCTTCTTTCCGCCTTTCTCTTTTTTCTTTCTTCTCTGTCAATGCTCATACTCTCTAAGTCTTGTTGATATTGAACAAGCTCTCGTACATCACTACCTTTGAACCTGCCACTCCTTCTCTTTAACCACTTATTAAAGTCAATTGACATGGTTATATAGTGTGGTCGAGACGTCTACAATATTTTTGCCACCACTACAACTGTGCATACATAGGCCTATTTTCGCTATCGTTCACGTCTTCTTTTACAGCCATTTACCACTGTATAATTCTGGTTGGCTTGCCACTGTCAGGTGTTATGTATGAGCCAAACTCTATACAGTAGGCGTCTGTGACTTGTTGATGATAAATTTCAACAATAAACAAACAGCACATAGTCCACTTGTTTTAAAATAACATATCAAAACAAGTCTTATTATTGTTATTTAACATGCTAAATACTTATTTAGGATAATCAGTACTTTTTTTCTTAAGATCAAAAACTTGCTTTGGTTTTACCAGAATTTCATTATAAAGGGCACCTTATGGGAACGAGGTCTCAACGACTAGGTCAGAGACCCTAGGGTTCAGTTACGGTCGTCCCTAATTTTGAGTTACTGTTTGTTTGTTTGTTTTTGAATTTCGCGCAAAGCTACACGAGGGCTATCTGCGCTAGCTATCCCTAATTTAACAGTGTAAGACTAGAGGGAAGGCAGCTAATCATCACCACCCATGGCCAACTCTTGAGCTACTCTTTTACCAACGAATAGTGGGATTGATCGTAACATTATAACGCCCCCACGGCTGAAAGGGCGAGCATGTTTGGTGTGATGGGGGTTCGAACCCGCGACCCGCAGATTGCGAGTCGAGCACCCTAACCACCTGGCCATGCTCGGCCTTGAGTTACTGACCACAGAGAGGTTAGCTAGCCAGCAGCATTCGGTGCCACAAGGGCTTTGTCCGGATGTTTGAATCAAATATCAGAATTGACTGTCACTTTTATCACGCGCCACATACTATTTCTAATTGTAAGGGAAAATTGCTCATGAATATCTTCTTCCAAACATTTTATCTGAAAATGTTCTTTATTCATTCTTTCTAACACAACTGCGTAACCTAACTGAATTATTAATGTTAATAACTTATATTTCACAAAAGTTGATTCTTCTTCTACCAATTATACTTGATTACACGAAAAAGCAAAAACTAAATTTATAAACTAGAATGAAAATTATTCAAAAGTGAACTGTAAAATAAAATAAAATAGAATATATACACAATTACCGACCTTCATGCCATGTCTAGGTGAAATGTAGTTATTCATCCTTTCTCTTCTATATAATTACCTTACTTTTTCAAAAATTAAATAAAGCTTGATTTCCATAAATGATTACAGCTAAGTAAAGGTCATGAAAGTCGCGAAACACTAGTGAATAGTCTAATGTCAGTCGACCAGTTTCCCAGTGTTTGCCGGTTTTCATGCCCGCAACTCACTCCACCTCCTCCTCTGAATTATATCTATAACATCAGATGCTAAGATATTAAACAATTTTAAAACATTGGACGTAACTGGCAATAGAAGGTATGTGTCTATTTGGACGTGCACAGCTCTTCCATTTATAGAATGATGTCTGCGAGGCACAAAAGCTAGTTGTTTCACATACGCATTGTTCAGAAGCAAACTAGGCCTGCTACTAAGTACAGTCGCTTGTGTGACGATATTGGACCATCATGATAATATTTAGTTTCGTGTCAGAGTTAGGTGAGTTTCTTTTTATTGTAAACATTTAAAAATATCCACATGTTTATCTTCTCCACCTCCAGGGTGAATCTTTGGAGCACCAAGGGGATCTCGTCCTACCGTATAGGAAAAAACTGTCTTAAGTAGTTTGAAATTAATTAAGGAGTCCATTCTATCATTTGATCCACTTATCCCAAAATGCACAATAT
Source organism: Limulus polyphemus (assembly GCF_000517525.1). Taxonomy (NCBI): domain Eukaryota; kingdom Metazoa; phylum Arthropoda; class Merostomata; order Xiphosura; family Limulidae; genus Limulus; species Limulus polyphemus. The sequence continues at coordinate 2,843 of NW_013674493.1, read as the reverse complement.
TTAAAACAACAGAACACCGAATTATCCACACAGAAAAATGTAAAAAAAATTGTTTTGATTTATCCTTGCCATGATTTATATTTTTTTTTATAAATACAGAAAATGCAATGGAAGTAACAAAACTGAAACTGTTGTGTTCTTATTAACTTTGCAGGCATCAGCATTGAATTTATTACTAGTAACAATTAGTTTTAATCCAAAAGTATGAGTATCACGAATAACGAACAAATGCACCCATAGCTTTATATTCTCAAATATGAGGAAGTCGAATTTTAAATTCAAATGGCACGCCATGTCCACTTGGGGTAAACGGTCTTTAGAGCTCAAGCAGAGACGTCCCTAACTTGGAACTAATGATCAGAGGAAGGGCAGCCAGTCAGCAGCTCCCGCCACCGGAAGGACTTTGTCTGGTTCTTACATAAAACGCCTCTAGCTGAAAGTGGAAAGTACGGAACGTATCCAAGGGCATCATAGCTCAAACCTGGGACTTTGCGATCAGCATTCCGGCACGTTAAGTATTGGGCCACATTCAACCTTAATGTGAGGAACAGTACGGTGATGTTTGTTTGTTTGTTTCTGAATTTCGCGCAAAGCTACACGAGGGCAATCTGAGGGTCGCGGGTTCGAATCCCCGTCACACCAAACATGCTCGCCCTTTCAGCCGTGGGGGCGTTAAAATGTGATGGTCAATCCCACTATTCGTTGGTAAAAGAGTAGCCCAAGAGTTGGCGGTGGGTGGTGATGACTAGCTGCCTTCCCTCTAGTCTTACACACTGCTAAATTAGGGACGGCTAGCGCAGATAGCCCTTGTGTAGCTTTGCGCGAAATTCAAAACAAACAAATTTTCCTCTATAATTACGGATAATAATTTATATAAGTAAACACAAAATAAGGATGAAAAATCAACAAGCTTTCACTTTAATAATCTATTTTCACGATAATTATTTTGTTATTGATTATAGTGGGTTTTGTTAACGTAATATTAAAATCAATAAAAGACATCAATATCTCTGTTACATCTCTGTATGTTCGTTTGTTAATTTTTCTGTGATACAAGTCCTTTCTTAAATAAAACTACTTTATTCTTCCTCAATACAACTTTGCAATACATTTAATAAACACAGTTACTTTAATTTAAACACGCGCTATAATTGACAACAATTCACTCACTTTACTACCGCGCTTGACTTAATTGTCGGTCTCTATCTCCGCATGTCAGCAACTTTAGTTCCGATCTCTGTATCTGCTATTCTCGATTCCCACCAACCGTAACTTTTGTCCTTGGTTCCCCACTCTCCCTCTGCTTGTCTCCTTTGTCTAGCGCACTTATATATGATAATACCGCCCACATAGCCTCTTCGAGAATCTTCTAGACACTCATCACGTGCTACCAGGGTCACTTGACTTCCGCTGTAGTAACACACTAGCATTTTTCGCGAATTTTCTAGATACTCATTACGTGTTACTAACGTCACGTGACTCCCGCTGTCGTAACACTGCCCCTTCCTTAGTATTGTTCGTCCCGAACAATAGCCACTTAAATTAAACCAATAGATAATTAACAATAACTGAATTAAATGTACAGAATTTACAAACACAAAATTAAAATTCAACAAAGTCTCTTAATTTTATGGGATGTATCTTCTTCTGTACTGTCGCCATCTCGTTGGCTCCTGCTTCACGTGGGGTTCATTTGCTCCATCAGGAAATGTCCTATCATCGGTAATAGTCACATCAGTGGTAGTAACTTCATCAAGGGCTTCACTGTTTCCCTTCTCAAAACCGAGTAGAGTTTTTTCTTCGACAGTGGCTTTTTCAGGTGACACGTCTTCAGCAGCGTCATTTGTTCCATTGTTCACTTCATCCCAACTGAAATGTCCTGGACCATGATAACGCCAAAGCCTGTTAGCATGCACCACCTTTGGCTTACCTCGCCGATCAGATTTTATTTGGAAAGTGACGTCTGAGAGGTGATCCACTATGTCATATGGGTCTTCCCATGGAGATGACAACTTAGGAGACTTCCCTTTGGTCTTCCTGGATTATACAACCACACCTTGTCTCCTGGTACAAAGCAGACTTCAGTAGATCTCTTATCATAACATAACTTTATTGAATCAGCAGATGTTTTTAAGTTTGAACGCAGTTCATGGTGAATATCATCCATCCTTTCAGAGAACACTTTCACGAACTCTGACACATTTACAGGCAACTTTTCATAAGGTGAGCATCCTGTTAACAGATCCACTGGCAACCGAAGTTCCCGATCAAACATCAACTTTCCTGAAGTGTATCCAATGGCTTCATGTTCTGCTGTTCTACAGGCCATCAACAGTGGAGGGAATAAGACATCCCAGTCATCTTGGCGGCTATTACAAAACTTTGCCAATTCCTGTCCCAGTGTCCAGTTGTACTTTTCTACCATCCCATCAGACTGTGGGTGAAGTGGCGTTGTTCTGGTCTTTCGTATGCCAAACAACTTGCAGCATTCATGGAACACAGCTGATTCAAAGTTACGGCCTTGATCCGAATGCCGGTCGTATGGCTTACCAAATCTGAAGAAGAAATCACTAATAGCCAAAGCTACAGTTGTAACTTCCTGATTTGGTATTGCATATTCCTCAGGCTACTTGGTGAAATAATCCATCACCACACAAACGTACCTGTTTCCAGCACGAGTTTGGGGCAAAGGACCAGCAATGTCAACAGCCACTCTTTCCATTGGTGCGACAACTTGATATAACTTCATTGGAGCACGTCCCTTATGCTTGGGTCCTCTTTTAGCACAACATGTACTGCATGTCCTGCACCATTCTTCCATATCTTGCATCATACCTATCCAG
>NW_013674492.1:24719-28968 GCF_000517525.1 Limulus polyphemus | reverse complement strand
ACACATTACATTCCCCTCTTTTATAAACCCGCCTACCCTATATCTAGTAAGAACTAGAACATTCGCCAAAGTACAGGATAATTCTAGATAGTAGAGAGCGTGAGGATCATATGATCTCGATGACGCAACAATATCATAAACGTTCTGTTCAAATATGGTATCGTACACGTCCAATATCAGTATATTATATTATTATTTCATATATACCAACATGACTTAAATTATAGATATCATGGTAGATCAAAATAGTTTGATCATTTTGCATATAATTAACTTTAACACTAATACGGTGTATTGACACTGCAATACACCATACAGATGCAGTGAATTGGGTGCAATAGCTTTATTAATGTGATTTGATGAAGGGTGGTTGTACAAATAACATGTAATTACATACTTAAAACAAGAAACACAGTGGTAAACACAATTTAGACCCGCATTGTTCATTAGTTCAACATTATCTGCTTCTGTTGTTAGATAACAAAATATTATCTAATACTATATTTTATTTCTGACACGTTACAAAAAACACGGATGTCCTTCATGTTCCACCTTAAATGTACTTTTTAAACCCCCATTTCATAAATTTCGCGGAGGTTTTAATAAAAACGTATTCTTTTTCCCTTGTTTGTAGACCGTTGGGTTGTTGAATAATACACACTTTTGTCCATGAAAAGTGGATACTTACTAAAGTAGTTCAGGCCTAGCACAAGTTACTTGGCTGTCCCTCCACCTGTGTGGACAGTATTGTCTTGTAGTGAAATATTATTTTTCTCTGGTACCTTCCCACAATGAGAAGAGAAACATTAGTTCTAGAAACAAATCAAAACATTTTTAGAGTAGCGTCAATGATGACACCAATGCTATAGCAATGTGTCGCTTGATCACGCGTGATAAACTGATGGATCTCCAGGCACAAGAGAGGTGTAAATGCTCATGTAAACAATGGGTCAGTTATGTAGAGCGAAGGTCATCTTCCTTCAGGGACTCAGTGAAGGAAGATCTAGGTTGATTTTGCCAGATAGTCACTTAGAATTCGTAGGCTCACAAATAAACAATGCAGCGTCTTTTGCTTACTTTAGATGGTACTGCATAATATACCAGATTTCCTGGAACCTGACTAACTATACAGTTAGGTAACCACTGTTGGGGAGTTAATCACTGCTTCAACGTATTAGAAACATCAACTGTCTAGTTGGCGTAATTCAAGACTAATGAAAATGGCACTCACAAACACTTAGCTGTGCAACATTTACATTGTGATGCGTATCTCAACAAGGTAACAACTGATGGAAAAGATATGATAGACAGGTTTGTAGAGTGACTCTACAACAATTGTTTGTTTCCAACTGAAGCTGTGTATAAAATTGCAATCTGTAGCATCCATATGTGCTAATCCTAAAACACAAGAAGCAACAGCAGATGATGCCACCTAAGCAAACGCAATGAGGCTGTGTACAAAATTGTTACATGCAGCAGTAGCCACATTAGAGATGCAACATCAAAGTGTGCTAACCCTTGCAATATGAGAGTCAGCAACATATTGTCACCCATCGTGTCTGTGATACCTACGCTGCAACTATTGAGCCCCAAATCAAATCTGTCCACTGAAAGAGACGAATCATCTGTCTGTGCCTTCGGGTGTGGTGATTAATGTGGCATCTACCGTGCAGCTATTGAGTCCCAGATCAAATCTGGCCACTCATTTGTCTCTTCCTTCAGGCATGGTGGCTAATAAATCTACAATGCTGAGTTTGGCTTACTACATTCCTGTAAAAATATATGGACATGAGGTAGAGTTTTTAGTCACTACAGGAAGAGCCAGAACTTTATTTGATCTCCCAGTGTACAGTCACTACCATCTAAACTGTCACTCCATTCAGTAAATAGAAAGTTTTTCCTTGAAATGGTAAGCAGCTTACAGTGAACAAAGAAACCCAACCGAGCATCACTGCTGGTGACATCACTAAACACATATAAGTTGTTCTCACCTATCTTCGCTTAAGTATTAGCATTTAATAGTTAGATGTCCTAGTATAGCCTACGCACGAGATGAACTGCAGCTCTATAGCAAAATGATAAAATATCAATGTAATGTGCACAATACATGAGTGTATATAGACAATGATGATCTAATAGTGTTCTGTGAACACAATCTCAGGTTGAGCCAACTGCTAATGATGTGGTTGAAGTAACAACTGAAACACAGCTTTCTTAACCAAACCATTATGGCTTAGACATTTCTCTCTCCAAGAACAAGTTAAGTTCCAATAATGGTCTGTAATTAAGGTAAACAGTTTGAAAATAAAGCAGCCATAATCATTGTTGGTGTCATGCAAGAAAGAGAAGGGACTGAACTAGTGGTATAGTTAACTTCAACTGTATTAAGTTGACAGAAAAATTGAGGTTGCTGGTTGAAGATTTTGCAGACCAACAGAGAAAACACAAGACATTAAAGATTGAATTCACCAATGTATTTATTTATTGGAGTAGAACAAACATCATATGGTCTGTAATTATGGTAAACAGTTGGAAAATATACTAGCCGTAAATGTATGTCCTATAAATCAACCACTAAGCAGACTTCACTGGATATATTCATCACATTCAGAGAGTGCTTGATAATCACCAGAATTAAAAGTGAGAAAGACAGGAAGTTCACTTAGGTTCCGCATCAACTTCAGGTGTTTGAATTCCATAACATGTTTCAACATGATTATGCACAACTAAATGTTGGTGTGGTATTCATGGATGAAACCGGCTTCCAAACAAATGTTAGACAGATGAATATGCCATAACAACAGTTTGCCCTGGAGTTTATGAAGGTTTTTCGTGAGAGAGATAATTTGACAGATTTCTCTGTAATGTTAAAATAATGAAGCTTCACACGTTGTAAACAAAGAAAAAAACCTATATTTTGACAATAAAAATAAAACTAGTGCATGTACCCATAAAGTCCTCTTCTCCTCTAGACAGTATTTAGTCCTGTCTCATTCCCTCTCTCAGGATTATGTGTCAGAGAACCAAACAGAGCAATCTTCAAAAAGAAAGCAGGTTCTTACCATAGATTGACTAACAGAGAACCAAACTAAAAAAGTGTGCTCAGATGTAGAATGTAAACTTACTTTGTCCAGTGGACAATGTCACCTTATGATCTATTCCCCGACAGCACTGATCAGCTATTACTTTTGCTCAGAGTCAGAATCGGCCAGCAAAGGATATTCCAGTGCTAACTCATTTAAACCAGATGCTTTATATAATTCTGAAATATCCTTGCAAGCAGAAACATCACCTACAAAAGAAACAAAGTAATGCTAACAATGTTTTAGATCAGCATTTCTGCAATGATATTGCAAACTAAATAATCAAAAACTTTGAAGATTTCTATATCACTATATAACGTAGAAAACACATTATATGACTTGTCACAATGGAAGGATCTAGCTGGTTTGGTTCAGTTAATCTCATGTCTGGCTAATAGGATGTCAAGCTATGTGACTAAAGCACAACCAAGGCTGCTTTTGGAAGTCAAGCAGGCATGTCTGAGACTGGCATCATACCATTAACACCCATGTGATGTACAAGCTACTTTTGAACAGGTGATGAAATTCATATTACATGGTTTGCAGTGTACAGTATTTTAGTCAAGTTTCAGCTGAAACTGTAAACAGTTCTCTCACATAAATTAAAGAAGGTTTTCACAACACCAACCCTGCTTTCAATGTTAAACTGATTTAGCATGATCCTCAGTCTAGCAAATGGAATGCTTGATGCTCTGGTGTTGGTTTACCCATGGAGAGATGGTCCATTCATCCTTGGATTCAAGCAGTACTATCACAAATACAGGAATGTATAGATCATGTTATACTACACACAAGCTCAATGATTTAAGTCATAGCATTCATCAAAGAAAACAAAAAGGTGTCTTCTGCAAGTCAAATGTTAAATTTTGCCCCCTTCCCCCCAATAGGGCTCAGCAGTAAGCTCAATGGTTTAAAGATGGAGTTTTATCCTTGTAAGTAGGCAAAGAACAGATGGCCTATCATGCATATTTATGATTAACAACATCAGCATACCAAGAATCTCTGTCAACTTAGAAGTTTTGGAAAAACAAATGCTATCAATATGTTTAAGCAAATTCACTGTGAACTAAAAGTAAGTCATACAGAGTATGTTGCAGTAAATTCACTGTGAGCTAAAAGTAAGTCATAGAGAGTATGTTGCAGTAAATTCACTGTGAACTAAAAGT
>NW_013674492.1:21551-23719 GCF_000517525.1 Limulus polyphemus | reverse complement strand
GTGAACTAAAGTAAGTCATAGAGAGTATGTTGCAGTAAATTCATTGTGAACTAAAAGTAAGTCATACATAGTATGTTGCAGTAAATTCAGTGTCAACTAAAAGTAAGTCATACAGAGTATGTTGCAGTAAATTAACTGTGAACTAAAAGTAAGTCATAGAGAGTATGTTGCAGTAAATTCAGTGTCAACTAAAAGTAAGTCATACAGAGTAAGTTGCAGTAAATTAACTGCCATAAATCCAAATGAATAATAATCAAAAGTAAAATTGCAACTTTTATGTGGATTTTATATATATATATATAATGTTCAACGCTTAAAAATTTATCTACAGCAGTTCTGAAATTGATCAGTATTAAACATTATACTCAAAGTCCTGAAATGGATCAGTATTTAACATTATACTCAAAGTCCTATTGGGTAAAATAATCAAAAATACTGTTAGAAATCTTAATTAATATGAACTACAAGCAACAAAGCCTCCTAGTGGTTCAATACATTTTTTCCCAAGTTTTCTTCTTTTCTACACAAAGATGTAAACACTGTTCAACCAACATCCAGCTACGACAAGCGAAACCTCTACAGGTTTAATTGTTTTCCCCTATACTGTCTCTTTTGTATTATACTTTGATAAATCACAGAGTTAGATGGTCAAATACATTGTTCTCAGTCTGAGAATTCAAAATTATTCATAAAATAGTACAGTTACACTCAAGAAAGTTGCAAACATTTGAGTTTGGATTTCAGCCTTATGATTTAAATAAGATCAAGTCTTCACCTGCATGATTATGCAAATATTTGTAGGTCTACAGTTCATACAGCAATGTAGTAATTTTGACTTGTTTGTTTTTTTCATGAACAAAATCAAAAACATTTCATTGTGTTCCTCTTTTATTAACATAGAACTTTTACTTAAAAGTTTGGATAAAATTGGTTTTAACATTTGATTCTTATTAATAGTAATTTCACTTTAGCAAGTTCCTACACTTAAACACAAATATGTTTGTAATTGTAGCTAAATGAAATCATTCATTCTTAGCATTAGTCTAAATCTAAAAACATAGGTAAGTGCCAAATTTACAATACATTTGGCATCTTCTTCTTGAGTTATTACTCCCCACAGAATAACTTAAACTAATAAAGATAAAAAGCATCTTAAAGTGTAAGAACAGCTTCCTATAAAAAATTAAGTTAATCATATATTCCCTGCCAATTTTTTAAAGCTATGTAATAAAGTGACTCTGTTATTTGATCTTCGACATCACGTTTGTTATACACGAAGTATAATGAAACACATCCAGAAAATAGATATAATTCAGGTGTTAGTTTACATTGAAGGATCTAACATACACCACAAATAATGAATATTAAAACAATGTTAATAGCTAAAACAGGAAATGGGAATTTGAGGTGGAAATCTGACCAAAGTAAAACTTTTTATAACTAATTAATCAAAATACAGGTAAAGTTGGGTGATTAGAGGTATTTGCTAATTGATTATTAATATTCCTCCAACCATGGTATATACAAACAAACAAAAAAAAAGTTGGCACAGGTGCTGCCTTCCCTCTAGTCAGAAGTTCATAAATAGTGACAGCAGCATTAACCCCCTGTGCTTAACCACCTAAGATGAACAAACTAGAAACAAAGTAGAAAAAAAAAACAGTTCGAAGTCTAAACTCGGAAGAGTACGGATAGCCCACTATGTAGCTTTGAGCTTAACAACGAAAAACATAATAGCAAAATTTTGATCATTTGGATAGTTGGAATAATCAAAAATAGTAATAATCAGGTATAATAATTGATTTGTTTATTATTTTTGTGATAATAAATTTAATACTATATGAAGGTTGGAATTTTCAAAAACAGTAATATTTGGAAACACTAATTTTTAAAATTTTTTGACACTAATCAATATGATTGCTGCTGATAGGTTATTGACTTAACTGTCCAGCTCTATTTACATGTATGTTGTACTTATATTTGGTTATTGATTTAATTGTCCAGCTCTATCTACATGTATATTGTATGTTTATTTGGTTATTGATTTAATTGTCCAGCTCTATCTACATGTATATTGTACGTTTATTTGGTTATTGATTTAATTGTCCAGCTCTATCTACATGTATATTGTACGTTTATTTGGTTATTGATTTAATTGTCTAGCTCTA
>NW_013674492.1:12136-20692 GCF_000517525.1 Limulus polyphemus | reverse complement strand
GCTCGCCAGTGGACTTGGCAGACAGACAAGATTAGGCAGACAAACAATACCAGAACTTATCAGTTGAGCTGTACAACGAGAGAGAAAAATTGTCTGAAATGCTGTATATACTTGTATGGTTTAAATGCCAAAAATTCTGATATTGAATGAAAGATCTCTTAGACAGGGACTTGATTGAGATATAAAGATAGATTTGAAAAGTTCTTACGTGCCTCTGATTTTGATCTGAAATGGATAAATTACGAGTAATGTAAAAGAAATAAATTTGCAGTTTACATGATTTATACCAGATTTTACAAAGTAGATTAGTTTCTGCAATAAAAACTTTTCTTTCTTACCCAGAATGCTAATTTCTATAGAAAACTATTTTAAACTACATTTATTCTTTAGTTGCGCTAATCAATATTGACTGCCAACATTTTCACTACATAACTGTTCTCTTTCCACGTATTTATTGCATCACTACTGTGCCTTCTACACTAACAAAGTTACACGTGCTAAGTAAGGAAGTTATTTCATGGACTTCACAAGAATGGTATGTGTGTGTGTGCATCATTTGCCATGAAGGAATACCAAATACTGGAATGAAATCATACTAAAATTTATATCTCTTATACAACTTCTTCTCATCAATGTAACAATTATCAATAAAATAGAAAACTTGTACTTTACTAGCTAGGTGTCCTGGACATGTGGACCATACTAAAGAACCCACAAAAGTCTGATGATGATCAGAAGGTTGTCATGAATAGTCGATGCTTTAACATGATTTAATATTATTACATGTTCTGATCAAATTGTATTTATATCTAAAGCTGTAAAACTGTAGAATTGTAAAATATTTTATGATTTGAAGGAATGAATAAAAATAAAAATTTAATAAAAATCAAAGTTACTTTTTTTTAGTTGAGTATTATTTAAAGAAAATAAACATTAATTATTTGAGAATTTTCTGTGTTTGTATTTACCTGTGAAATGAAAGAAATAATTAATTAGTTTCAAATAATATGAAAGCAGGCACTCTTTGGAATGCGAAAATCAACACATTATAAGCAGCTACTTAGTGTTTTGTATAATTTCTAACAGCACCAGAATTTTTTACAGTATTATTGTTACTTGAAATGGTTTTATTCATCAATATAAGTAAGCACTATAGGATTTGTTTTTCTTTATAAGCTTTGTATTTCATTACCAGCTTTCGAATTTATGGACATTTCTTTAGGTATGACATACATTTCAAGTAATATAGGTTACTACTGTGTGGAACTAAAAATAATATATAAAATAAGTTTAGTTTACTTGCCTATACATTTTATAGTATATTAATTATTAACAATTCTTTCTTAACTACTAGGAATTTTACGAGTCATGAGTAAATACTGGTGGGAAGAAAAGTAATGACAGAGAACCCAAGAGATAACATATAGATACACACTGTATACTATAATAATCAATTTATTAATGTATAGAGACCCCTACATAGTTTACCAGTACCCCAGTCTTCTATTAGTGGTTGTCCCATGTATCGCCCAAGTTTACATCTTATACATGTTTACTAATATTACAGGTAGCTTGACCACTTAATAAACAGAATCATAAGCTTGACCACTTAATAAACAGAATCATAAGTTTGACCATTTAATAAACAGAATCATAAGCTTGACAAGAAGCTTATAACTCCTCTTGTTTTCAATTAATTGCATTCATATTTAACTGATCTATCACCAAACATTTTTTATTTGAAGATTATCACTTGTTTGGGTTGATTAAATTCAACTTAGTAACAACTAGAACAGCTTGAATTCTTGTTTTAAAGTGTATCAATAATGTTGCACATTAACTTATCTAATCTATGACAATCTTCTGTCTCTGCATCAGGTTTTCCTTGTGTGTCACTTGTATCCAGGAACTCTGTAGGCACCATCAGTTTGCTGACCAAATCTGCTGTTTCTGGAAGACTTGATAATGTATTCTGTAAAAGTTCTCGGACCTTGTCCAAGTGTTTTTGAAAACGTTCTGCAGTTTCTAAACGTTGACGCTTTTGTACTTCTAACATTACACGCAAAGTTTCCCTGGCTTGGTGAGGTCGAAATTCATTAATCAAATGGTGCATGTGGATAAAAAGTAATTTTATGTCATCTCGCTTTTCTTCTCGTTTTGAAGTGTCAGGACAACGTATAAGTATATCAAGTAAATCAAGAAAATTCACAAGAATTGAATGATTAAGTTTTTTGAGTTCTCTTTTATGATCATAATTCTGTGGATAAAGCCGACGAATCCCTTGAGTTTCCAAAGGTCTGATTATGACATCATCAGTTTGAAATTGCACACCAAACATTGAATATGATTCTTGGATAGGTCTCGGAGGGGAAGGAGCCACCCCTCTTTCAATGTTCTCATCTGTGTACCAGTTAACATACTGCATAGGAGGTAATGGCAGGGAGCTTACCTGAGTTGATTCTGACATTTTAACTCTAATTCTCAATATTTTTTTTCAACTGATTAAATAAAGTATCCAAAGCTTGAGAATACCAGCTGTAGTTGTAACGATAGGCTGGTTTTAATTCTCACTGCTGAATGGTGAACTCATGACGATCATTATGTAAAGAACCTTGTTGAACAGGCCTACAAGAAAAAAAAAGTTTTTAAAAATCAAAGTTACTTTTACACCTATTTCTCAAGCCCAAGCCAGAAGCACAATGTAAAAGGATTTTTAAAGATAACAATATACCATCCTTAAAAAGAAAGAGTGCATAAAACAGGAATTCTCAAAATGCAAAAAAAGCCAGCCTGTGAAATCAATCACGTGCTTGCCAAAATATGAATTAGAATCTTTCTAAAAAATTGATTTTACCAAGTAAAGGCCTAATATTGTCAATTTTGAGGGTCATTAAACAGACTGTATACCCAAGTTAAAATACATATTCTTCTCTGGTCACAATGTTACCAAGCTTAAGTGATTATATACATATCATTACAGCCAGGCATCTAAGTCGATATAATCAATTACATCAACTTGTGTTACCTAAAATAATTGATTAAGGCAATTAATGTCATGAAAATCATCAAGTAATTTAAATTAGTGTTTCTGATTATAACTGTTTTTGAATATTCCAACTATTCAGTACAGGTGGGCAATTAACTCAATCAATATAACTGATTACATATGAGCATTTATTAGTGACACTTAAAACAATGATTTATTGAAATAGTAATCAAATTAACTACAGTCATGAAAGTAATCAACTTAATGATTCAGCATCAAGGGAGATTCTACAACAACAAACTTAATGAATCATAGTATTCAAGCAATTGGCAATGAACCATACCACTGACATGATAGAGAACATTAGACAGGAGCTTGTTGACATGAAAGAGAACATTAGACAGGAGCTTGTTGACATGAAAGAGAACATTGGACAGTAGATTGTTGATATTATAGAGAACATTAAACGGTAGCTTGTTTACATGATAGAGAACATTAAACGGTAGCTTGTTTACATGATAGAGAACATTAGACAGTAGCTTGTTGACATTATAGGGAACATTAGACAGTAGCTTACTGACATGATAGAGAATATTAGACGGTAGGTTATTGACATGATAGAGAAGATTAGACGGTAGGTTATTGACATGATAGAGAAGATTAAATGGTAGTTTGTTGACATGATAGAGAACATTAGACAGTAGCTTGTTGACATGATAGAGAACATTAGACAGTAGGTTATTGACATGATAGAGAACATTAGACGGTAGGTTATTAACATGATAGAGAACATTAGACGGTAGGTTATTGACATGATAGAGAAGATTAAACGGTAGGTTATTGACATGATAGAGAACATTAGACAGTAGCTTTTTGACATGATGGAGAACATTAGACGGTAGGTTATTGACATGATAGAGAACATTAAATGGTAGTTTGCTGACATGATATAGAACATTAGACAGTAGCTTGTTGACATGATAGAGAACATTAGACGGTAGGTTATTGACATGATAGAGAATATTAGATGGTAGGTTATTGACATGATAGAGAACATTAAATGGTAGCTTGTTTACGTGATAAAGAACATTAGACTAGGTTATTGACATGATAGAAAACATTAGACTAGGTTATTGACATGATAGAGAACATTAGACTAGGTTATTGACATGATAGAGAACATTAGACAGTAGCTTGTTGACATGATGGAGAACATTAGACAGTAGCTTGTCATGACAGAGAACATTAGACAGTAGCTTGTTGACATGATAGAGAACATTAGACAGCAGCTTGTTGACATGATGAAGAACATTAGATGGTAGGTTATTGACATGATAGAGAACATTAGACTGTAGCTTGTTGACATGATGGAGAACATTAGACGGTAGGTTATGGACATGATAGAGAACATTAATTGGTAGTTTGTTGACATGATAGAGAACATTAGACAGTAGCTTGTTGACATGATAGAGAACATCAGACAGTAGCTTGTTGACATGATAGAGAACATTAGACGGTAGGTTATTGACATGATAGAGAACAAGATTTTCCTTAGTGAAACAATGATGACTATCAAATAAAATTCTAAATTTTGTTAAATGACCTTGCAAAGCATTTTTCATCAGAGTTTCAAAACCTTTTTCCACAACTGATGTAAGACTAATGGGTCTATAATTACTGGGACAATTTTTATCACCTCCCTTGAAAAGAAGAGTTACATTAGCAAATTTCTGATCCTCTGGCACCTGCCCACTATTCAAAGACTGAGAAAAATTAGTAGCAAGTGGCTCACATATCCAATCCTTAACTTCCTTCAAAACCCTTGGGGAAATATTATCTGGCCCAGGAGTTTTATTGTTCTTTAAATTTTCCAATTATTTTTAACGCTCTCAGAATTAATGTGATCATCTTGTTAAATCCATCTATCAACTGTTCAAGATGATAAATATTGCTTAAATCTTCCTTAGTAAAACCTGAAGAAAAAGCAGAATAACCCAGCCATCTCATAACCATAAGATACAAGTCTTCCTTTATCATCACTCAAAGGTCCTATTCCTGTCATATGTTTTTTACCCTTAATTTATTTAAAGAAATCCTTACTGTTAATTTTTATATTTTCAGCCAACATTTTTTCATACATACGTTTTGATGTCCTAATTTCTTGTTTGACCAACTTTCTTATCTTCTATATACTTCTAAATCTCCCATCATACCAGTCAATTTAAATTTCTTAAATTTGTGATACTTTAATCTTATCCCTTATATTCTTTGTTAGCCAATCTGGTTTTCAACTTGCAGGCACCTTTTTCTTTCCATAGGAAATATATATTTAAAAAATTATCTTTAAACATTTTTCAGATTTGATCAATCTCCAAATAACTCAACTTCCCAATTCACAACAGACAGTTCTTGTCACATCCCTCCAAAATTTGCTGTTTGGAAATCTGTAGCCAAAATATCATTATTCATTATTTTCATATACAGTAAAACATCAAACTTAATACACCAATGATCACTTGCATAAAGATGTTCCCCAATTTCCACCTTCTCAACCATTTCTATATTAGAAGTTAACTAAGTCTAAATCAGCATTGTTTCTAGTAGGTTCCTTGACCAATTAGTGAATAAAAACATCCTGAACAGTTTCCAAAGACTTTCTCCCTCATGATGTGACTTTAACATTTCCCAATTTCTATGCTTGAAATTAAAATCACCCATAATTATGACCTCATTAACAGCTGAAATCTTAATCTCACTGTAAAGTTTTTCATTAATTTCATCAGTATTATCTCTAACAAATTCCTACTAGAAGCCTTTTCATTTTATATCCGCTGACAGAAACCCAAATGGATTTTATCTCCATGCTATTATCTTCGATATCCTCATCTCCAACAGGATGTAACTCACATTTTACATATAAACCCACTCCTCACCCATATTTAGTACTCTATCCCTATTAAATAACCTTGTATTTCAAAGAAATTTCTGTCATAAAAATTGTCTGTATTTAACCATGTTTCAGTTATTCTCATTATATCAAAATCCTCCCTTCCTACCAGTGCTCTAAAGTCATCTATTTTATTTTTTATACTTCTACCATTACAATTAAGCCTACCCTTATAACTATTTCTATACATATTTCATATGCCATACATTACACTACATCTTATTTTTTGCATTTAGCTTATCCAGACCCTCACCACTGTCTATTACTAGTTTAAAATTTCCCTTACAAGTTAAACTTACGGCTGAGTTAATAGCCCTTGCAAATAAGCCAGCCCTACATTATTTAAAATTAAACATAAACCATCCATTCCAAAAAGATTCATTCTCTCATTAAAGTTAAACTGATCCCACACGTCCAACCACTGAACCAGCCAATTTGCTCATCCTTACATATTAACCTAAGCCTAGCATTCACTGATTCAGCCCTAATGTCCTACTTATAATTTCATCCCTACATTTGATTCTCAGCAGTATCCCTGACACAATTAAGTTATGGCTTTTTTTTTAATGCTTATATCAACTCATTGTAGTTATATTTATCAATTAGCTCCTCTGACCTACCTTTCTCAACATCATTAGTCCCTACGTGCACAATAAAAACTGCATCATTGCTACTTGAAGTAGTACTTTCCTTTATTATATCTCTTGCTCTATCACTGTTACTGTCAGTTAAAAGTTATTTGGCTATGTATCTTACTATCTAGCTCTTGGGTACTACCACTTCATCGTAACACAATACTACTGTGTACTTGAAAATTGCATAACTACTAATGTATCGGGCACACTTACAAAGCACATATTGTATTATTTTAACTATTAATAATAAATATGTTAAGTGTTAGGCCTAACGATAACACTTCATATTATTATTAACGCTTAACAAATTACTAAAAATCTGCATCACGCTCTTCTTTTCAATGTTTTACTTTTACTACTAATACTATTATCCATTAACAAGCATTGAAGTAATATTAATAACAATATTAACAGTAATTTCACTTTAAAAGTTTAATTGATTAAATTAAAGAAACGTCTGCTGTTATTGTTAGTCACTTATTGTTAAAATTATAACAATGTTAATAATAGTACCACGGTTCAATAACAAAACTTTTGTGTTAGAAGGGCTTAAAAATAAAAAAGGTAGACTTAGAGAAATTAGATATTTAAAATTTAAGCTATCCCACCTCCCTGGCGTTTCTGAAATAACAGTCTTGTAAATTACCAAATTCAAATATATAACTTTATACGAACTTGAACAGCAGGCATTTTTCCATAATTTAATTTTTACTATTTAGATAAAAGTAAAACTAAAAAACTTGTATAGATTATCGTTAATGGCCTCGGCGACAACGTAGAAAACACATTTTCAATAAATTAAAACTTTCTTTTCAAACTTTTAACTCAAGTGAGATCAATTTCATAAATTTTAAAAGAGCACTAGCGTCACCTAAGTCCATCTTTATGGAAGATTTTACTAACCATAATTTTAGTCATTTAATTCTAAGATAATTCTGTACCAAGCAGAAATGTCAAAATGGAATACTGTAATATTATTGTCTAAAATTAGTATTCGAATTTATTATTACTTATAGCATTCAACAACATCAGTTTCTGGTATCTTTAAAAAGGGTGACGTTACGAACGAATAGTAGGATTGACTGACAAATTATAATGTTCCCATGGCAAAAGGTCAAGTATATTCGACGACAGTTTTCGATCCCGCTACTTGCATATTGCAAGACCAGCGCCTCAACTAACAGGCCATGACAGGCCTAAGAGATTTCTTAAGAAATTTAAATGAAGTAAATGCAAGCCTGTGCACAAATATACTGTTACGCCTCTGTTCGTTAGTTAATTTTCCGTAAAAATTCTTTACGAAGAAACTTTAGCGATATAAGTCCTTTCTTAAATAAAACTGGTTTATTCTCTCTGAATACAACTTTGCAATACCCTTAATTTCTACAGTCGCGCTATAACAAACGCTATAATTCACAACGAACATCTCACATGCTTGACTCAACAATATTATCTCTCTGTCCGCAGTTCAATTACACAGCATTACATTGTTGCCGTAACTTCTTGGCCGTCTTATATAAAAGAATACCGTACATCTAGTAACCTCCCGAGGATTCACGAAGCTTCGAGAATATGACGTGTTACTAGCGTCACGTGACCTCCGCTGTCGTAACACTGCCCCTTCCTTAGTATTCTTCGGGACGAACAATAGCCACTTACATTAAACCAATAAACAATTAACAATAACTTACTTCGCCGACCACATTTTATTCGGAAAGTCACGTCTGGGAGACGATCCACTACGTCATATGGGCCTTCCCATGGAGAAGACAGCTTAGGAGACTTCCCTTTGGCCTTCCTGGGATTATACACTCACACCTTGTCTCCTGGTACAAAGCTGACTTCAGTAGATCTCTCATCATAAGATAACTTCATCGAATCAGCAGACGTTTTCAGGTTTGTACGCACTTGATGGTGAATATCATCCATCCTTTCCGATAAAACTTTCACAAACTCTGACACATTTTCAGGCAACTCTTCATAAGGTG
>NW_013674492.1:8913-11136 GCF_000517525.1 Limulus polyphemus | reverse complement strand
AATCTATCTCTTCGATCTATCTGTATATGTATCTCTTCGATGCCGCTGGTTTTCTCGCCAGGCTTATATCTAAAAAAGAGGGCGTCTAGCAAACACTCGGACATTCGCGGGGTTCCTCGATAATTCATGATCCTTCGAGAAACTCTAGCATGCATGCTCCCAGCATCGCGTGACTTCTGCTGTTGTTAGAGTATTTATAGGCATCTAAACTTTGTATACCTTCAATATGAGACACTAAAATAAAAAACTAGATAGCTGAATATATCTGTGTATTCCATGTCTGAAATGTTCATAACTGTGTCTCTGTTTGTTAACATTACTAATGAAGCGACAGCTAAACTTGTGGTCATTGCTGGGGAGGACAAAGTACGGGTCCTTCATAGCCATTCCAAATTGTTGACATTTTACCTTGTACCGATATTTAGACGGTTTATCTAAATCCTTTGTCAAAGCACTAAGCACATAACGCCAATCAATGTGCTAAACGTAATGTTTTCCTGTACACAATGTAACCTTACAAGTTTTCCTGTACACAATGTAACCTTACAAGTTTTCCTGTACACAATGTAACTTTACAAGTTTTCCTGTACACAATGTAACTTTAAAGTTGGGAGGTGAAATTTTCTTCAACCTTCAACCCAAGCTGACCTTTCATACTTGTGTAACCCGTGAAATGGTTACCCTAATGTAACCTGCACAACTTCAAAGAGTTCCACTAATATTTTTTTCTGTTTTTTCTTAGGGGCGTCGACTCTACCATAAAACCAGAAGAAATTCAACAGACCATAGAAGGAACCACCAAGACAAAACTACATGCAGTTCACCAGATTCGTTTCAGAACAACAGGCCATGTGGACCCAGTTCATCACAACATCTAAACTTACTGCGAACTATGTTCTTTCTAATGGTTGTTCTTATTACTTTTTCATTTCAGAGCCGAACCAACCCATTCTACTAACATTACTAGCAAGTCATCTTGCTCATCTCATACCAATAAATCACCGAAGCTTCACACAGAACCACCAGCCATCAACAAAGCCACATCCAATGCCACTGACAAGAACACACAGACAACTATTCTCATGAAGATCTCACAAGAAACACAACACCCTAAATCACCAAGTGTGACGCCTTCACTTCCATGGACAGCCCTATTCTAATCAGCTAAAAAATGCAGACTCGAATTGCCAAGAAAGACAGACACATCCAGACTAAGGACCAACTGAAGATCAACGCAATCTTCCAAGAAATGTTAGCCTCCCGACACCCAATAGACTGAAACCTCTACCGACCCACGAAATATCACTATATGAAAGTTGTCATTCCTGTGTCTCATTCATTCCAACGCAAGTAAGCCCGACTCAGACCAGTATCTACCTAGCTTCACATCGATGCTTCAACCATCCAGCCTTTTTTAACCCTCATTAAATGTTACTAAAATTGCCAAGTGTATCTATCCATGAATATGAATTAACCTGTCTTCTTCTGGGCACAGTCAGAGTAATTTTATTCGGCGCTGTAGTCGAGAAAGTGGGTTTTCTCGGGGTACTCCACCTCCCCACCCCCACAGCAAAATTTTCATTAAGTTTCGGATCCACAGATCCCAGCCCTGAGAAGGACCGTATCAGTGGCGGAGTGACAAATTTTTTTGGACGCAGTCACTTTCAAAAAATGGGGCCCCCCGTAAAATTTAAAAGAAAATGCAAAAGAGAAACAAAAACATTTAATTATTAAATTAGGTAAAAAGAACTGCTTGATGTCAAAACAAACAAAATAATTCTACAAGGAGCAAAGAGCTTAGCTCCTTTGTTGTAGACGCATATTTGTCGATTATACAATCTTTGTTGTTCCGTAAGTTGATAGTAATGTCTTTTTCGACTGCAATAAGCATCAATGCCTCCAAGTTTTGTTGTGTTGTTGATGCTCTTAAGCGAGTTTTTAGAATCTTCAATTTGTAAAAACATTTCTCACATGAACATTGAGTAACACTAAGTGTTACTAGACCACCCGTGACTCGTTGGGTCACCCACTATTCACAGGTTATGAAGAATTCAAGCTAATTTCAATATTGCACCGAAATGAAGGTTTATTTTGAGATAATTTAATTAAATATTTCAATCCATTCGTGTTATTCATAATTCATGTAAAGATATTTGATTGTTGATCGAGAATAAATGGAAAGACCATTTAATTTTTCAAAAAAGTGAAGCCAGAGTTTTCAGG
>NW_013674492.1:6175-8476 GCF_000517525.1 Limulus polyphemus | reverse complement strand
GAAGTTTCGTAAAGAGCGCAAACGGTTGTGTGATGTAAAATTAGTCATGCTAAAAATTTTCATAAAAGTGACCCGAAAAACGGAGCTAACTCGGTAACCCGTTGCCCGAAGTTTTGTAAAGAGCGGGAACAGTAGTGTGATGTAAAATTAGTCATGCTATAAATTTTCATAAAAGTGGCCCGAAAAACGGCGCTAATTCTGTAACCCGTGGCCCGATTTTAACGAAACTTGTTTCATTCTGTTTCCATTCTCATTCTATTACAAATATGGCGCTATTGTGGGCCGTTTTTGCTGTATTTAATTACAGACAAGCAAACAAACAACCTCACAGTTTTAGTAGTATATAGATGATATATTTTTACGCTTCATACATGTTTTCATAGGCAGAAGAACACAATCTATAAATGCCTAAAAGTTAAAATGCACATGAAAAACAATTTCTATAAACAACTTTTTTCACGAGCAGATGTGGCTGAGGTTCAATTTCATCCAGCATGTCATCTTCTGTTTCTGTGACATCACTTTCATGCTTGGTGTCATTTGTTTCCAACTATAAACACTTGAAAACAAATGACACCAACTCTTAATGCAGTGAAATAAAATCCATTTCTGAAATTGCTTCACATATTTTTCGAAGATCAACTTTCTTTGGTTCAGCAATTATTTCTTCAAATCGATTGGGATTCAAACATGAAATTTCATTGTATAGATCTTTGTGAGAAGCAAATATATTCTCCAAACTTTTCAGAACTGCATCAAAAACTACATTGTGGCAGGAGGTTTCAAAGTTTGGTTTGGATATTGGACTACAGCAGGAGTTCTAGAAGTTCTTATTTTTGGGAAAACCTTTTGTATTACGATTTCCTCTTCTGCAACTAGGTTTATGAACGTAGTTTCAAATATATTGTCAAAATCTCTAGAAATATTTTTCAAACACAAAGTAGCTTCAACTATCATACGCCACGCTTGGAGACCGTCAAGCCCAAGTGATTGCAAATAGTTAGAAACATGAGTTGTAATGTGAAACATTCTAATATAGATGAAAGCCACCAAAACTATTTCAAATTTGGTAATGTTTTCATATAGATTCTTGGCATCATATAGCACCGACTGACAGAAATCACTGGATTCACTGACTTGTTTCAAGACTATGAGAAGATGAGAAAGTATCTCATTCTAACAATTTCCAAGGTGATCCTGCTCTACTGGACCATCTTGTATGACTAAGAGTTACAAGCTTTCGAAGCTTACCATGTCCCAACTTAGAAGATTGAATTTGATCCTCCCATACATGCATACTTTTGTATGATTCTTTAAAAACTTAGACAATTCATTGAGTATTCCGAAAGGTCTAGCTGCTGCGATACAAACACTACTTGCATTACCAGTTACCAAGTTCAGAACGTGGGCATAACACTAAGTGTGAACATGATTTGGACATAGTTCCTTCATTAGTGCTTGTAAGCCATTGTATGCACCGCTCATATTAGCAGCCCCATCAAATGACTTTCCAATGCAGTGTTTAAGATCAAGTCCTACATCAGTTAAGGTTTTCTTTAGTAGTGAATACAAGCTTTTCCCACCAGAGTCTGTTGAATAAAGAAGGCACAGAGTCTTTCCTTGGCCTGGTCATCTAAAACATATTTTAGAACAAAGGCACACTGGTCATGAGCAGAGATATCTTGTGTACAATCCATTTGTAAAGAATAAATTCCAGTCTTCTTACCTTCCATAGCCACAATATATTTGATCATATTTCTAATCAAATTGAAAAGTTTCGTGATAGTTGTTGTGCTTAGGTTCCCACTTCTTTGATTTCTGTGTGATATCTTTCAGGTGATCTTACAGAGCTGGATTACATTCTGACACCAATTTAACTACTTCTAAGAAATTTCCAAGATTTTTAAGATGGTCTTCATGAAACTACTGCTTCTGAATATTTGAAATCCAATGAAGAAAATAATGTCAATAATACAACTCAAGACTGCTCGTCTTTGAAGCACTTGACCCTGTTGGACTAACAGCTGATCATGCCACAATCTGTGCTCAGTCGTCCTTTTTGAAAAATTCCCTTGTTGAAAGAGAAGACACATTTAGCTCTGGGACAGGAAACTTTTACGGGTGATTCTTGTGTGATCTATGTTTGTATAATGGTATTTTCAGTTTCTTGTTCAACCAACGTACTATTACTACTACCAACATGTGATCTGTGTTTGTATAATGGTATTTTCAGTTTCTTGTTCAACCAACGTACTATTACTACTACCAACACTTTCTTCTGGAGCATTTGAGGATTGAATC
>NW_013674492.1:0-5320 GCF_000517525.1 Limulus polyphemus | reverse complement strand
GGCAGAGCACAGATAGCCCATTGTGTAGCTTTGTGCCTAATTACAAAAACAAACAATCTCTTATTGTCTTTGCGTTTCTGAGCACACCACTTTTGTGTTTATATTTTCCTATAGTTTCATCCCTTTGTGTTATTTTTCAAAAACAAAAGATATTTTCATATCACACTAATATTAGATCAGAAAAAGCAGTTACTCATGATTAAAAAGGCTAGTAAAAACATCACGAACACCTTGAAAATAAAAATATTACAAATTAGAATTACAAATGTCAAATGTACAATAATAGTTATAATTAGAAACTTATACTTTTAGAACAGAGAACAATAATCTGATATTATAACTTAATTAAATAAAAAAAAACATTTTATAATATAGATTAAAGAAAATCTGGTAATCTTGAAGAATAGTTTGGGTTGACTTTAATTAAATAAATGTAAAAACAAATTTAAACAAGTATTTTTGTAAACATAACGACTGTAAACGCATTATATAGTGCGCTACAGTGTTTAAAGGGCTCACCAGTGGCACAGCGGTATGTCTGCAGACTTACAACACTAGAAACCGAGTTTCGATACCCGTGGTGGCTGTGCCCAGATAGCCCATTGTGCAGATTTATGCTTAACTTCAAACAAACAAACATTTAAATGGTTAATTGACGCACCAAACTGCCATGCTAACCATACAATGTTTTAAAAGTCAATTTCCGTTTTAATCTTTTTATTTGATATAATAGATTTTTTTTAATGTGTTAATTTTTTTTCTTAGACTGGTTTACGGGCCCTCGGTCCACATCCTATCTGCCAGTATGGTCACTCCGCTCCTGGACCGTATCATTGTATGCTTAAAACGAAATCCAAGTTTTATAATTTTTCTAACATGAAAAATAATTAAGTTTGTACATATCAGACTATTTACTTATTTAATCTATATAAAACTAACGAACCAGTTAAGATGATAAACCAGTTTTAAATATTATATGTTCCGTGACATGCTCGGTCTGCATCTCTCTGCTTCTCTCAACGACAGCTCATGCCGACTGACGTCACCACCACGCGTATCATCAAACGCACGTGCTTCATCCACAGATATTTCTCCGTGCTCCAGAAGAGAAGAAACAGTTCACTGAAGGTCTCCTCCTTCATCTTATTTGACTGTCCGAACGTTCGTCGGTCTCCCGTTTGAAAAGCTGCGCACGCAGGCAAAGATCAACATTCACTTTTGAAATGCCCACCAAACATACTCGCCCTTTCATCCGTTGGGGCTTTATAATATATGGTCAATTCCACTATTCGTTGGTAAAAGAGTAGCCCATGAGTTGGTGGTGGGTGGCAATGATTTCCTTCCCTCTAGTCTTTCACTACTACATTGGAGACAGCTAGCGCAGATAGCCCTCGTGCAGCTTTGTGCAAAATTACAAAGCAAACAAACACTTTTGAAAGGACAGGAGAACAGTCATGAATAATGTTGATGCCAAATGTTATTTTGCAAGCAGGATATTCTACACCAAACTGTCAGGAATTAATCACACTATTTAATGAAGACGACAAACATCTTCAGAAAAAGGTTTAATTAGTTGTACCCAACGTTTCGGTTTACGCCTTTATCAAGGGTCTATGAACGTCACAGGTTACCAAACTGATTTTAAATGACAGTAACCGAAAACGAAATACAACTACAACAATATAAGGGAAAAGTTTACGTGATACGAGTATAGTCGAACAGTTTTGAATCGTTCATCATGAAAATAGAGAAAAAGATTATAATAATAATAACATTAGAATAGATAAAATTATAATGATAAAATTAATAATGATAATAAAATGTTAATGGGGGCCAGCGTTGTACCTATTAATGGAAGGTCGTCTGGATTGAATCAAAAGTGATTCCTTATATTTTCTATCGATGAAACTGTCACAAGTTTCTAAAAGTTTGATTGTATATGGTGTCCCATTGATTGTGCCGTGTTCTTTTAAGGAATGTTCAGCGGTAGCTTTGTTGTCAAGATTTCCAGTGGTACGAATGTGTTCTTTGACACGATCGTGTATTGGACGATTGGACTCACCTATATATGTGGCCGAACACTGTGGACATGTAAGTTCATAGACAGTGTGCAGGACTTCTCTAAGCCATTCGTCTTTGCAAAATAAATTTTGGATTCACATGTATTATCGTTATTAAAGGCTGAACGAGTGAGTACATCCTTCAGTTTTCAACCAGGTTTTTGTATAATTTTGATATTCAAACTAGATCTTCTAATCGCTTGACGAAGGCGAGTAGTTAAAGGTTCATCCACGAAGGGTATAATCCATGAAACAGTGTCTTGATGTAATAGTTTCTTTTTTTGATGTCGTTTGTTAATATCTTGTGAGTCAAAGCTGTGAAATGTCTTACTAATGGAACTATATGGGTAACCATTGGACAACAGTAGCTTTTGAAGTTTGATCCTGGTTTGCGTCTTACCGTCCATGGTGTTGCAGATTTTCTCAATCCTATTAAGTTGACCGATAATGACACCTCATTTGGTAGCTAGTGTGAATTAAAATGTAGAATAACAGGTTTAACACGTGGCTTAGAATATACAGAAGTAACAAGTGTCAAGAAAGGGTATAGATTTCTGGACATTATCTGTATGAGTAAGCGTGAGCATTATGTCGGAGTGTTGATAATTAACGAATTTAACCAATTCCAAAAGAGAAAGGAATGTCGTCAATATATCTGTACCATCTAATTGGTTCAAGATTTGTTTCAAAATTCCACTGAGTAGGAGCTGATGATTCAAAGAAATGCATAAAAATAGAGACCACAACGACAGCAATATTATTGCCCATAGCGATGCCTTTCTTTTGTTTGTAGAAAGTTGAATCAAATTTGAAGTAACTGTTGTTGAATATAAATCTGAGAGAATTTTCAATGACTTCTGTAGGAATATCAATGGTAGTATAACAGCTGGTCGATCTAAGAAGATTTATAACCGAGCTTATACTTTCTTTTATTGGAATGGAAGGATACATAGAAACGACATCAAGAGTAAAGAGAATAGTGTTCGAATTCATCTGTAAATCATATCTGCACAACCTGTTGAGAAAGCCATCGGTGCTATTAAGGTGTGAAGGTATTTTGTTGAAGAGAGGGTGAAGTAACTTTTCAAGCAGCCATGATACAGACACAAAAGGAGAGTTGCATATGGGGACTATGGATCTCAGGGGTGTATCAGGTTTATGATATTTGGGTAATCCATACAGTTCAGGGGTTTTTGAATGAGATGGCTTAAGATTATCAAGAAGTCGCATGGGTATGGTGGTTTTTCTTTTAACTTGCCCCAAAATCTCTTTAGCATTTCTTTCCAGTTCTTTTGTAGGGTCTTTCTTAAGTGGTTCGTAACTAGACGTCTCATCGATATGTACCTTAATTTTTTTCTGCATAGCTGGATATATTCATTACAACAAAACCTTTACATTTGTCACTCACTTTAACAATTACTTGATCGTTGATGGTTAATCATTCGTTTTTTGAAATATTAGATTTTACATGATAATTTGTAAAACTATTTAAAATCCTGTTTCTCGATACACTCTTCTGTAGTAGGGCACGCTCTGGGAGGTATGTGTTTTGTAAGGTCAAAAGGTACAGTAGTAAGATTAAATTGTGATTCATCCACATTGTTATTAGAGTTAGATATGTTTATATCGGAAGAAGAATGTTTTTCTTGAACTCTTAATTTGTGGAAGCATTGGTGAAGAGATGAACGAATATCAAGATTAACCTTCTCGGTAAGTTGACCTGAAATAACAAAATTCAGACATTTAGAGAGGATGGAAATGGATTCCTTTGTAAGTTTCAGATAGTCTAGAACCGTAGTCCTATTGTTCAAATCATGGTCATCACGTGGACCGGAGTTTATTTTCAGTCGTGTGAACTAATCTATTAAATTTCTTTTCTAGTCTAGTGTTACTATCTTCATACTCTTTTTAACTTGATTTGGTTAGTAATGGTATATATCCATTGACGGAGACTATGTTCTTGACACTTATCCAAGGTATCCTGACTAGACTTAATTAAGGTGACGTGTTTAGATTATTTGGTGTACATAGCATCAATAACATCACGAAGAATCCCATTTAAAAATATGTTTTGACGACGAAGAGACTTACTGTTATTAAGAATACATTGGGGAAGACGTACTAATTGAGTTATACCAGAAGGTATCAGTTGATGACGTTTACATCGATGTAAGAAACCAATCTGTGTTGTAGTTCTAGTCAGTTTTAGAGTTTGTTGTAAGTAGACGTTCGAAGAACTAAGAAAAAGCCCGTCGACGGCGATAAACATTTTACTGTTTTTTTAATCTTCAGTGCTGACTGAAGGATATAAACTATTATTTAATGAAGACGACAAATATCTTCACAAAAACTTTTAAGTACTTGTACCCAACGTTTCGGTTTGCGCCTTTACCAAGGGTCTATGAACGTCACAGGTTACCAAACTGATTTTAAAAGACAGTAACCGAAAACGAAATACAGCTACAACAATATAACAAAATAACAATGATATGAGTATAGTCGAACAGTTTTGAGTCGTTGATCATAAAAATAGCGAAAATGATAGTCCCCCCCCCCCAGTGGCACAGCGGTATGTCTGCGGACTTACAACGCTAGAAACCGGGTTTCAATATTAGTTTTAATTAAGAAAGGACTTGTATCGCTGAAATTCCTCGGAAAGAATTTATACCAGAAATTAACAAACGAGCAGATACGCAACAATTATCATCTTCTTTTTTGTTTGTTTGAAGTTAAGCACAAAGCCACACAATGGGCTATCTGTGCTCTGCCAACCACGTGGTTGTATCGAGAAAGAATAAATTTGTAATACACAGAATTTCCACAGTCACTTTAAAGTTAACAACCTTTATAACACACGCTATAAATCACAGTGATTCACAAACTTTACTTACAGTGTCTACTGTTCGCTTGACTCAATTATCTGTATCTTCAATCTATGTCTTCTTTTATTTGCCGGGATTATGTACTAAAAAAGAGGGCACCTTGAACAAACTAGAGTTGCCAGGAAAATTCATGATCCTTCCAGAAACTGCAGCGTGCATGCTCCCAGCATCGCGTGACATCCGCTGTCGTAACACTGCCCTTTCCTTAAAATTGTTAGTCCCGAACAATAACCACTTACACTAAACCAATAGATAATTAACAATAACTTAATGAAATGTACAGTATTTACAAACACAAAATTAAAATAAAACAAAGTCTTAATTTTACGGGACGTTTCTTCGTTCGTACTTGTCTCCATCTCATTGGCTTCTGCTTCA
>NW_013674491.1:28143-30562 GCF_000517525.1 Limulus polyphemus | reverse complement strand
AACTGGCTAGTCTCACTACTACACAATGTTTGTAGGAAGAGTGTTCTACTAGATAACTGGCTAGTCTCACTACAACACAATGTTTGTAGGAAGAGTGTTCTACCAGATAACTGGCTAGTCTCACTACTACACAATGTTTGTAGGAAGAGTGTTCTACTAGATAACTGGCTAGTCTAACTACAACACAATGTTTGTAGGAAGATTGTTCTACCAGATAACTGGCTAGTCTCACTACAACACAATGTTTGTAGGAAGAGTGTTCTACCAGATAACTGGCTAGTCGTTATAGAACTGCGTCCGTTCTTTTGTTTTATTTTATGAAGTAAAAATATTAGTTTCGAATAATTCCTGGTGCTTCGTGTATCTCAGTTTGACATTGACGACATCGCTATAACTTCTGAATTTTTGAAGAACAGGGTGATACAAAAGCCACACACCATCATAAGTATCATTCTTACCGTTTTTGTGTTTTTTGTCACAATGACTGTTGGAATGTCATTAACCTTGCAAAAACACCTGAAACTGAGGATCCTACACACTCTCCTTATCTTACACCTTTAAGTATCACACCAGCGGTAACACCTGCTAGAAAATAGGACAAAACGGTTGTGATGACGACATTGCACGTTTCTAAAAGCTATGAGTAAGGGGGGGGCACATAGAAGAAACATGGCGGTGCAAGACTTTTACATCACTCCTGAAATTATTTTAAACCCAAAGCGTGAGATATGTGATAAAACAATTTTTCTGTGTCTGATAATTGCTTTTTTTTATCGTTAACATTACCGTCTGTCCTGATTAGTCATTCTGAAACAATGATATACGAACTGTAGAACAAGTCGTCACACTCCACAAATGGACATTTTCTAAAAACTGATGTTATCTTTACATGCTATACTGAGATCGAAATACACGTAACTTGATAGCACGCTAGCAATAACGGTGAAATACTGTCTCGTAATCACGTGCGGCTCGTGAGCTCTACTAGTGTTTCAAGTACTGCAAGGCACGTTGTGGACGAGAATAGGCTACTACAAAATCCAGACCTTCGGATGATATAATGTGAAGCTGACAAGCTTAAGTTATTTCCTTGAGCTCGAGTGATGACAAGCATGTGCAGAAAATAGCTCCGTATTCAATAAAAATTCAAAAACTTAACTAATGTTACTAGTAGCAACCAAACAACTTCACCCTAATGTTACTAGTAGCAACCAAACAACCTCGCTCTAATGTTACTAGTAGCAACCAAACAACCTCGCCCCAATGTTACTAGTAGCAACCAAACAACCTCGACCTAATGTTACTAGTAGCAACCAAACAACCTCGCCCTAATGTTACTAGTAGCAACCAAACAACCTCGCTCTAATGTTACTAATAGCAACCAAACAACCTCGCTCTAATGTTACTAGTAGCAACCAAACAACCTCGCCCCAATGTTACTAGTAGCAACCAACCTCCGCCTAGCCCGTTAACAAGTTCTTCATCTTACCAGACTATTACAGAAGTTATTAGAACACTACTAGTAAAGTACCAAAACCAGTCTAAAGTTAACATCAGTAGAACACTGTCATTGAAGCCCCAAAACAGTCTTCCACCAGTCTAAAGTTAACATCAGTAGAACACTGTCAGTGAAGCCCCAAAACAGTCTTCCACTAGTCTAAAGTTAACATCAGTAGAACACTGTTATTGAAGCCCCAAAACAGTCTTCCACTAGTCTAAAGTTAACATCAGTAGAACACTGTTATTGAAGTCCCAAAACAGTCTTCCACTAGTCTAAAGTTAACATCAGTAGAACACTGTCATTGAAGCACCAAAACAGTCTTCCACCAGTCTAAAGTTAACATCAGTAGAACACTGTCATTGAAGCCCCAAAACAGTCTTCCACCAGTCTAAAGTTAACATCAGTAGAACACTGTCAGTGAAGCTCCAAAACAGTCTTCCACCAGTCTAAAGTTAACATCAGTAGAACACTATCAGTGAAGCCCCAAAACAGTCTTCCACCAGTCTAAAGTTAACATCACTAGAACACTGTCAGTATGGCCCCAAAACAGTTTTCCACCAGTCTAAAGTTAACATCAGTAGAATACTGTCATTGAAGCACCAAAACAGTCTTCCACCAGTCTAAAGTTAACATCAGTAGAACACTGTCAGTGAAGCCCCAAAACAGTCTTCCACCAGTCTAAAGTTAACATCAGTAGAACACTGTCATTGAAGCCCCAAAACAGTCTTCCACTAGTCAAAAGTTAACATCACTACAACACTGTCATTGAAGCTTCAAAACAGTCTTCCACCAGTCTAAAGTAAACATCACTAGAACACTGTCATTGAAGCCCCAAAACAGTCTTCCACTAGTCTAAAGTTAACATCACTAGAACACTGTCATTGAAGCTCCAAAACAGTCTTCCACTAGTCTAAAGTT
>NW_013674491.1:24794-27357 GCF_000517525.1 Limulus polyphemus | reverse complement strand
GGAAAAGTGAATCTTCAAATGTAACATAAACCCAGCATCAGTTGGAAAAGTGGAGAACTGATGCTGGTTTATGTTACATTCTAAGCTCCACTTTTCCAACTGATGCTGGTTTTATGTTACATTCTAAGCTCCACTTTTCCAACTGATGCTGGTTTGATCTTACATTCTAAGCTCCACTTTTCCAACTGATGCTGGTTTTATGTTACATTCTAAGGGAAAAGTGGAGCTTAGAATGTAAGATCAAACCAGCATCAGTTGGAAAAGTGGAGCTTAGAATGTAACATAAAACCAGCATCAGTTGGAAAAGTGGAGCTTAGAATGTAACATAAAACCAGTATCAGGTGGAAAAATAGAGCTTAGAATGTAACATAAAACCAGCATCAGTTGGAAAAGTGGAGCTTAGAATGTAACATAAAACCAGCACCAGTTTTAGTAAAGTAATTACACCCATTTTTATACTATTATACAATATCAATTGGGGAAGTAGAGCTTAGATCTAATTTTTACCAACAAACCAGCATCAACTGGGAAAGAGGAGCTTAGTTAACAGTAGACACACATCAGACGACTCACGTTTTCAATAAATATGTTAGTTAGGTACCCTAATTACAGATAATACGTACAGGGGAAGAGGTTAGATTCCTAGCTATCGAACTTGAGAGCAAGAATAACTAATAGATTGTACTCTCGACCCCAGTCATCATCACGTTTGTCAGATTGTTATAACCACACCATAACTTTCAAAGTTTTCTTCTTTGAAGCCGTGGATTGAGAGTGTAGCCCTTTTGTCGTGATAATAAATTGATAGCTATGCAAATGAAGTATCTTTCAATCCAGCGCGAGGTGAGTGATTGTTTGACACAATCTGAATACTGATTAATATGCGCTATGTAGACAATATACTGTTGAGTAACAGAGCCTCACAATTGAAATCTCTCTTTCTAAACACCTATCATTAATTACATGTGTCATTTCAAGCCAATGTGCGTCATTAATGACCAATTTCATGCCGTTCCTAAATCAAACATCGCGCGCGCTCACACACACATACGTTTCTTCTCATCATGTGGGCCTAAAGAATCACGTGGCCTGTACATACACGTGCATATATATACATATAAAATAACCTAGACATCCCCTTAAGTCATTATCTGGGGAATTATTTTACAGCTGTTCCTCAGGAAATAATAACTAATTATAGCATTTCTTGTTGTTTCGTTACATCTTCCATCGTTGTGAATTCCTAAAGGAGTGGATGGTGAATTAAAATACCAGTGAAGGAAAATATTTTATTTTCTAAGTTTCGATAATTTATGTAAACGCAATTTGTGGACAGTAGAATAAAGAGAAAAGCAGCAGGTGCAAAACAGGTGTTCGTTATATACAAAATCAGACAGTAATTAGTCTGCCTTTTTTTTTTTCAGGATTTTCAAGCATTTCAAACAGTAATAACAGGTCTATTAGGCTAGCTTGTAATTTGTAGTAGCAAATTTAATATTTTATTGAGCATTTCGAAATTGTTTTACGTAAATCGCAAATGGGCCTTTCTTAATAATAATTTGTCCCTTCTTATGTTATTAAGTTCACATTCGCAGCGCCATCTGGTGGAAATGCAGAGCTTTAAAAATGGTATTTATCTTTGTTTTATTTTATTTTTTTGTAAAATTACGAGATATTAGGCTTGACTTTTAAGCTAGAACATTACTACGTACTGACAAGAACATAAATAAATAATAGTAATATACGTCGATTTGTAAGGAGCTTGTTTTATGTGATGTGAAATCATTTACTCTACAAATTGCATCAAAATCAACAAATGTGATTTTATGATTAACTTGGTAAAAATTAAACTTTGGCTGATTTATTCTGAAAGATACATAACGCAAAGCAAGTTCTTGCTAAATGGTATATGTGACAAACACGTAGACAGTAGAAGATGAGTGAATATATAAGTACTTATTAAAGAATTACTAGTAGATGTGTGAATATATAAGTACTTACTAAAGAATTACTAGTAGATGTGTGAATATATAAGTACTTATTAAAGAATTACTAATAGATGTGTGAATATATAAGTACTTACTAAAGAATTACTAGTAGATGTGTGAATATATAAGTACTTACTAAAGAATTACTAGTAGATGTGTGAATATATAAGTACTTATTAAAGAATTACTAATAGATGTGTGAATATATAAGTACTTACTAAAGAATTACTAGTAGATGAGTGAATATATAAGTACTTAGTAAAGAATTACTAGATGAGTGAATATATAAGTACTTACTAAAGAATTACTAGTAGATGTGTGAATATATAAGTACTTATTAAAGAATTACTAATAGATGTGTGAATATATAAGTACTTACTAAAGAATTACTAGTAGATGAGTGAATATATAAGTACTTACTAAACAATTACTAGTAGATGTGTGAATATATAAGTATTTACTAAAGAATTACTAGTAGATGTGTGAATATATAAGTACTTACTAAACAATTACTAGTAGATGTGTGAATATATAAGTATTTACTAAAGAATTACTAGTAGATGTGTGAATATATA
>NW_013674491.1:20083-24258 GCF_000517525.1 Limulus polyphemus | reverse complement strand
ATGTGACTGATAATATATAATAAAAGATATGTGACTGATAATATATAATAAATGATATGTGACTGATAATATATAATAAAAGATATGTGACTGATAATATATAATAAATGATATGTGACTGATAATATATAATAAAAGATATGTGACTGATAATATATAATAAAACATGATGTGACTGATAATATATAATAAAAGATATGTGACTGATAATATATAATAAATGATATGTGACTGATAATATATAATAAAAGATATGTGACTTTTATTATATATTATCAGTCACATATCATTTATTATATATTATCAGTCACATATCATTTATTATATATTATCAGATGTGACTGATAATATATAATAAATGATATGTGACTGATAATATATAATAAAAGATATGTGACTGATAATATATAATAAATGATATGTCACTGGTAATATATAATAAAAGATATGTGACTGATAATATATAATAAATGATATGTGACTGATAATATATAATAAAAGATATGTGACTGATAATATATAATAAATGATATGTGACTGTAATATATAATAAATGATATGTGACTGAAGTGTATATGATAAGTGACTGATAATATATAATAAATTTGTGACTGAAGTGTATAAGATAAGTGAGATTTCCTGAGAGTTTACAAAATACATACTTTTGTCTGTAATTTCTCAGAAGAACAAATATTTAGCTTATTAATTAGGACCAATATTCGAAACGGCAGTAGATTAAAAACGAAACGTTTTAGAGCGGTGTTAACTGATCTGCCAGTGGCTACAAACACGTGGCAACAGGAGATTAACAGCCGCATCGTGTCGTATTTTAACAATCTGAACGAACTCTTTACGTCCTCCCGAAACAGTCAAGGTACTTCATCAATCTAGTTCTTCCTCGTGCGTGATGATTAACCTGACGAAGCTGTCGAAAAGACGGATCATCTGATCACCTGTTGTTTTTTCTCGAGCTTTGTATTTCTATCATCTATCGCGACCTTGCAGGAGCGGCAAGGCAAGTTGTTTTAATAAAAAATTCTCGCATATAAAGGATTTAGAAACCTTTCCAAGATGTGGCCTGCATCTTTTGCTAAGACAATATTTCTAGACTGCTGGGAAATTTACCTGAAACTTCTTATCAAACGTAGCCATGCTCTAGCGTTGGGTGAGGAACAAGTAAGCTGACGTTAGTTCACGTACGTCATTCAGACGGTAAAAATGTGATATATATATCTATATAATGGATTGAACGGAGTAGAAAAATAAATCAAAAACGATGCTCTGGATTTTCTAATCTCCAGACTAAAGTCCGCTGTAGAACACAGGATAATACACTATACTTTACACTATATGTCCAGTGTTAACATGCTACATTGTATATCATATATCAAGTATTAACACACTACACCTTACATTATGTGTCCAGTGTTAACATGCTACACTGTATTAACACACTATACTATACATTATATGTCCAGTGTTAACTTGCTATACTGTATATCATATATCAAATATTAACACAGTACGCTTTACATTATATGTCCAGTGTTAACTTGCTATACTGTATATCATATATCAAATATTAACACAGTACGCTTTACATAATATATCCAGTGTTAAGATGCTACATTGTATATCATATATCAATTATTAACACACTATGATATATATTATTTGTCCAGTGTTATCATGCTACATTGTATATTTTATATTAGTTATTATTAACACACTACTGACTTAAATATTCCAAACCAGAGATGCGTTCATCGCTTTGATCGAAAACGCTCAATAATTTGTTAGTTACACCTTTATTATGTGATTGGTTTCCTACAAAGTCTCTTTGATTAAATTTACGTTGAGGAAAGAAATACACGTTTAACGACATTTTATGTGTCTTCTAACGATCTCAGTTAGTACTGAAGATAAGGCCGGTGATATTTCATTCCCACCCTGAAATAAAGAACGGTACAAAGAGATATTTACTTTAGGCCTCTCAGTTTACTTACACGCGAGTTCGAATCATCCGTAAAAACGTTGGTAACCGCCAATCGTCTGTATGCCAGAAATGGCCTAACTATTGTTCGAAGCGTAAAACTCCAAAATAACCTCCCAAATTAAGATAAATTCTTATACCTTTTAATCAAGTCACTACACATAATTTAATAAAACTCCCTTTTAATTGTTTATATCCTTAAAAAACATTGAATAATCACGGAATAATTGAATTTGTGTCCGCTCTTGACCTTGTGAATATGGCGTGCTCCTCTTGTTACAAACTTTCTGAACACGATTTTCATTGGTTGTTTTTATAAAACTTAGATTCTAATTGGCTCTTGTAGCGGTGCGGCCAACTTCAAATCCATGTTAAATTCTTTCTGTCACAAGTATAGAGAAATTATACGAGATGTCACGTGCATAGAGCTACGCAAGAAGATTTACTATAAAAATATGCAGTTTTCAAGAAATTTACGGCGGAAATATAAAAAAACAAAACATTAATATAGAAATTAGAAATATGTTATTTATTCAGAATCGTTGAGGAGATATGAGGCATGGCACCATTTTCCTTCTCTGACGACCCACCCATTGTCTTCAGAACGTAGCGCCAGGTCTTGGAATGCTATTGTTTGATCAATTAGTGTAATTTGACTGTCACTCTTATAGTACAACCACGGCCCCAAAGTGCAGATCGTGTTTTTGCAGCAAGTACCCTCAGGTTGTTTGTTAGGGCACAGTAACTGGTAAGCCACACGCAGCCAGTATCATTTAATTTATAGCTATTGTTTCTTTAACTGTTTTCTCTCAAATGTAGCTATTTGTAAAGTTTTTCTGACACAAGGTTTTTTTCGTCTTTGTTTTCATCCACTACCAAATAAATATCAGGACAACAGTGACGACTGGTAAGTACATCAGACTCGCAATCTGAGGGTCGCGGGTTCGAATCCCCGTCCTACCAAACATGCTCGTCCTTTCAGCCGTGGGGGTATTATAATGTTACAGTCATTCCAACTATTCATTGGTAAAAGAGTAGCCCAAGAGTTGGCGGTGGGTGGTGATGACTAGCTGCTTTCCCTCTAGTCTTACATTGCTAAATTAGGGATGGCTAGCGCAGATAGCCCTCGTGTAGCTTTGTGCGAAATTCAAAAACAAACTGTAAGTACATCACGACGAATCAGAAAAAATTCTACTTAGACTACTCCAATCAAGTGATCTTAAAACTCTCTTCCTGTTAGCTAATTTTGACTTTGCTTATCAATGATGTATTAGTTCATATCACTAGGCACTTCATTATGTCCACCTGGTGGCAAAGAACTCGTATCTGTTCTTTGTTGTTTAGCGTTGGTTTTTCTGTCGAACGTCGATGGTTTCCAAAGTTTCACATTCATTGCTGGCTTGTAAAATAATTTTGAAGTGTTGTTGGAATGGATAAACGAATATCTCTGCATCCAACGTGAGCTTGCTGATGCTAGTTGGATACCGTTTTTTTAAATTCCGATGTTATTT
Source organism: Limulus polyphemus (assembly GCF_000517525.1). Lineage (NCBI taxonomy): Eukaryota > Metazoa > Arthropoda > Merostomata > Xiphosura > Limulidae > Limulus > Limulus polyphemus. Next base: position 20,754 of record NW_013674491.1, on the reverse strand, counting down.
GTATCCTGCAGGAATAAAATCATATTGGCAACTTTCCCCTTGAGACTAAGAAAACCAACGTTTAATAACTGAGAAAAGACTGTAACCTCTGAAGTTCAAACTCTGTCCGATACAGACTTCAATATACGACCGGACTGGAGGATTGATACACAAATGTAATGCCTCCCTCCCCTCCCCAGTGACACAGAGGTATGCTTGCGGACTTACAAAGCTAGAAACCGGCTTTTGATACTCGTGGTGGGCAGAGCTCAGATAGCCCTTTGTGTAGCTTTGTGCTTAACTACAAACAAATCTAACAATGTTCGTTACGCTTGTAAAATTTTATGTATATTATTTTCAAAACACAAACAGCAACTTACAGTGTGTAACCTCTGTCAACCTGAATCTGCTTAAGGAACGTATTAACCTAACCTACAAATAAGGGAAGTAGCTATCAGTCTGTTGTTTTTTTTGTCAGTAAAGAATGAAACTTTAACAATCGACTAGTATAGTCCGAAATGAATTTTGTCCATGTTTTTTTTTTTTGGAAATAATGATTTAACGTTTTAGCTTTAACCACCGTTAGAACCTCAGGAATACCGTTTTCAACCTGTACTACAAGTTCAAACACTTTAACCACCACTAGAGCCTCAGGAATACCGTTTTCAACCTGTACTACAAGTTCAAACACT
>NW_013674491.1:17671-19571 GCF_000517525.1 Limulus polyphemus | reverse complement strand
CAACCTTAAGACATTTAGTAACGTTGGAATATATTATTTAGGAACCTTAAGACATTCAATAATGTTGGAATATCTTATTTAGCAACCTTAAGACATTTAGTAACGTTGGAATATATTATTTAGGAACCTTAAGACATTCAATAATGTTGGAATATCTTATTTAGCAACCTTAAGACATTTAGTAACGTTGGAATATGTTATTTAGGAACCTTAAGACATTTAGTAATATTGGAATATGTTATTTAGGAACCTTAAGGCATTTAGTAATGTTGGAATATGTCACTTAGGAACCTTAAGACATTTAGTAACGTTGGAATATGTTATTTAGGAACCTTAAGACATTTAGTAATATTGGAATATGTTATTTAGGAACCTTAAGGCATTTAGTAATATTGGAATATGTAACTTATGAACCTTAAGACATTTAGTAATATTGGAATATGTAACTTATGAACATTAAGACATTTAGTAATATTGGAATATGTTATTTAGGAATCTTAAGACATTTGATAATGTTGGAATATCTTATTTAGGAACCTTAAGACATTTAATAATGTTGGAATATGTCACTTAGGAACCTTAAGACATTTAATAATGTTGGAATATGTCACTTAGGAATCTTAAGACATTTGATAATGTTGGAATATCTTATTTAGCAACCTTAAGACATTTAATAATGTTGGAATATGTCACTTATGAACATTAAGACATTTAGTAACGTTGGAGTATATTATTTTTAATGAAAAAGTTTCAACTAACAAAACCTCTATTGTTTTGATACGTTAACTTCACCTTCTTACGTTAGTCTAGATATTTGAAAACCCTGATGCACACGACACGTGGGAACAAAAATCTCTTGTTCTAACTAGAACAGTTGATGTGCAATAAACGACGATGATTTATTTTATAGACACGTCAGTCCTTCCAGTTCTCCTACCAAGCCTGGTACTTAACGAATAGGGTTCTTTAATACAAAAGGATTTACATGGCAGTTAGCCTAAAAGTAGCACGGCCATTACGACCCACGAACAAGAATAAAGACGTAAGCTTCTTCTCAACGCTTGGTCACTGCTCGCGAGGGAAATAACGATTTGTATAGAATCTAGCCACAAGTACAGTTAGTGACTGAAGCCTACAAGTAAGGCTCGTCTCAAGCTTTACTTGAAGAACTACGATTCTTTACAGCGTTATTAACGAGGCAGAATAAGCAGACATTCTGATGTTAACAAACTCACAGATTAAACCACAGTAGCTTTAATATAACATTAAGCATTCTATAGTCTTAAATTAGATATTTAAAAAGAACTTTCATTACGAGATATTCTATATACAAAAACACATTCAAATAATGGTATGGTACTTTTGAAATATTTTCTCAACCATAAACCACAAGCTTAAATATATAATTTCAAAACATTTTAAAAATACTTCAAAGATATTAGTTTTAACTGTGTACCATAAACCGAAAAATATCAGAAGTTATACGAAACGAAATAACTAACGACTATACAAAGTCTCATAAATATCGGTTTCAGACTACAAGTTCAACAACGTAAGTTTCGAAAATACTCTACACACTCAAATATAGATATCAAGTAACTCAAGCACTTTACCAGTCCATCTGAGAAATACCGGTTTCAACCTGTACTACATATTGAAACACTCTAACCAGCACTAGACGCTGATGAATACCGGTTTCAACCTGTAATATATATTCAAACACTTTAACCAGCACTAGACCCTGACGAATACCGGTTTCAACCCGTAATATATATTCAAACACTTTAACCAGCACTAGAACCTGATGAATACCGGTTTCAACCCGTAATATATATTCAAACACTTTAACCAGCACTAGAACCTGATGAATACCGGTTTCAACCCGTAATATATATTCAAA
>NW_013674491.1:16127-16893 GCF_000517525.1 Limulus polyphemus | reverse complement strand
AGAGCTTCAGGAATATCGTTTTCAACCTGTACTACAAGTTCAAACACTTTAACCATCACTAGAGCTTCAGGAATATCGTTTTCAACCTGTACTACAAGTTCAAACACTTTAACCATCACTAGAGCTTCAGGAATATCGTTTTCAACCTGTACTACAAGTTCAAACACTTTAACCACATTAGAGCCTCAGGAATATCGTTTTCAACCTGTACTACAAGTTAAGACACTTTAACCAGCACTAGACCCTGATAAATACCGGTTTCAATCTATTTTAACTATTTAGCTTTATAAAGTTTAGGATTCTCCAGTGGCACATCGGTAAGTCTGAAATCCTAGTTTCGATGCCCGTGGTTGACACAGCATAGATAGCCCATTGGGTAGCTTTGTGCTTAACTACGAGCAAGCAAATAATCTTAGACGTTTGATAATGTTGGAATATGTTATTTAGGAACCTTAAGACATTCAATAATGTTGGAATATGTCACTTAGGAACCTTAAGACATTTAATAATGTTGGAATATGTTACTTAGGAACCTTAAGACATTTAATAATGTTGGAATATATTATTTAGGAACCTTAAGACATTTAGTAATGTTGGAATATATTATTTAGGAACCTTAAGACATTCAATAATGTTGGAATATGTCACTTAGGAACCTTAAGACATTTAATAATGTTGGAATATGTTATTTAGGAATCTTAAGACATTTAATAATGTTGGAATATATTATTTATGAACCTTAAGACATTTAATAATGTTGGAATAT
>NW_013674491.1:14513-15352 GCF_000517525.1 Limulus polyphemus | reverse complement strand
ACCCTGACGAATACCGGTTTCAACCTGTACTACATATTAAAACATTTTAACCAGCACTAGACCCTGACGAATACCGGTTTCAACCTGTACTATATATTCAAACACTCTAACCAGCACTAGACCCTGACGAATACCGGTTTCAAGTAAATCCTAAACCACTAGTTCCAACTTATTACTTTCAGTTAAGCCGTTTAAACTATATACAAAGTTAAAACAATATACAATTCATTTCAAAACACCATTTTAAATAAAACCTACAAAATTTAAAGTAATTTTCAGTCGTAATATCACACGTCCAAGAACATGAGCCAAAATAATAGACAATAACAAATATTACTTTTATTTACACTATTGCCATTATTAAGTTCGAGATAGGAGGCTTTGGTATAAAATAATATGAATAAATTAAACAAAGACAACATCAGCTATTGTATACGCTTTTTACGAAACCATTAATTATTATTCAGCTCATCGCTTTTCAAATATTTAATGTAATAAAAACCAACAAGAAACAGTTACGAGAAAAGTCATATTATATGCATTTCTATAAATAATCTTACCTCGATGCCGATTGGTTTGTTTATCAAACATGAGCATTGCGTCATCAATCTGTTCGAAAGAAAGAAAACATCTGATTAGCTGAATCATTCGGGCAAAAATAGCTTCACAATTTTTAAGTTCTTGTAAATCCACATTACTTATATTGAACTGTAAAAACTGTTGAGATGATTCTACCATTTTGCTGTTAGAGACACTGATACTGTGGTTTGTTTCTGGCTCAGCTGTGACTCGGGTTTCGATACTCATTATGTATTGTTTGTTTGTTTGTTTTGGAATTT
>NW_013674491.1:12071-13513 GCF_000517525.1 Limulus polyphemus | reverse complement strand
GGCTGAAAGGGCGAGCATGTTTGGTGGGATGCGGATTCGAACCCGCGACCCTCAGATTGTGAGTCGAGCGCCTTATCCACCTGGCCATGCCGGGCCTCATTATGTAGCTTTGTGCTTTATATCGAAGAACAAACAAACCATGGGGGACAAAACATATATGTAGAGGATCAGCTTTTATAGTGTAAGTCAGCAGAATAAAATAATATGTGTTCTGTGTACTTAAACGAAAACACAAATTTACAGTTTTAATAAAAATTACTGAAAATATTTCGTTTAACTTCGAAGTTAAACTTACATCATAATACGTGCAATATACTTGTTAAATGCAAAGGGGGCAAATGCCCCTCTTTCCCCTTCCTACAGGCGCCCATGAAACAAACAAATAATTAGTTTTGTTACTGTCAGTGAAAAGGGTGTGGAGGAATAACGTGTGGAATTCACGTTAGTGTGAAATTCACAAATTTAACTTATGACTATTAATCATTTCACTGTGAAATTCACAAATTTAACTTATGACTATTAATCATTTCACTGTGAAATTCACACACTTAACTTCTGACTATTAACCATTTCACTGTGAAATTCACACACTTAACTTATGACTATTAATCATTTCAGTGTGAAATTCACACATTTAACTTCCGACTATTAACCATTTCACTGTGAAATTTACACATTTAACTTCTGACTATTAACCACTTCAGTGTGGAATTCACACATTTAACTTCTGACTACTAACCATCTTATAACTCTCATAAGGCCTGGAATTTTTACACTGGCAATTGACAAAATAAGTTTTACAGATACACGAATATATATATGGTAATTAGCTGACGAATTGATACTTTTATTTATTACGTTAGTCTAAATTGCATAATTAACATATTTAGGCCCACAATAGAGGTAAGAAAACTTACAGCATTAGGCTTAACTCATGTGGTACTCTTTTCTTACCTATTTGTTTATTTTTCTATTGTCTGATCTCTAAACAATGATACATCTAAGCTTGTCTTAATAAGAACGGAAAAAAGTTATTTTATTTTTTGCACAAAGCTACACCAAAGGGTATATGTCTGCGCATAGGCGTTCCTCATTTCGAACTGAGAGACAACACCCACTCCAGCTTTTTCATCTACTCTTGTTTGTCCGAATAGTGGGATTGATTGCTTGATTATAGTTAAGCACAAAGCTACACAATGGGCTATCCGTGCTCTGCTTACCACGGGTATCGAAACCCGGTTTTTAGTGTTGTAAGTCTGCAGATATACAGAGAACCAGAATCTCGTCTGTTTATTTCTCTATTTGGTATTAATGGAAATGTGGAACATAATGCTCAAGATAACAGCAGAGTGTACTTCATTGCCCTCAAGATAACAACAGAGTGTACTTCATTGCCCTCAAGATAACAGCAGAGTGTACTTCATTGCCCTCAAGATAACAGC
>NW_013674491.1:9928-11518 GCF_000517525.1 Limulus polyphemus | reverse complement strand
AGCAGAGTGTACCTCATTGCCCTCAAGATAACAGCAGAGTGTACTTCATTGCCCTCAAGATAACAGCAGAGTGTACCTCATTGCCCTCAAGATAACAGCAGAGTGTACTTCATTGCCCTCAAGATAACAGCAGAGTGTACTTCATTGCCCTCAAGATAACAGCAGAGTGTACTCATTGCCCTCAAGATAACAGCAGAGTGTACTTCATTGCCCTCAAGTAACAGCATCGTAAAGCTCTATTTAAATAGGTGCTATTGAATAAGCTGCCTTCCCTTTAGCCTGTTGCTTCTGAACAAGTTGTGTGTTTGTTTGTAATTGAACACACACAGCTACACGATGGGCTATCTGTGCTCTGCCCACCACGAGTATCGAAACCCGGTTTCTAGCGTTGAAAGTCCGCAGACATACCGCTGTGCCACCGAATAGTGGGACTTGACTGTTTATTTCATAGCGTACTCAGAGCCGCAAAGTTTTAGTGGCAACAGTCTGCTAACCATGAACGTGCGAGCTAAATGCTAGGCCACGCCCAGCCAAGAATGGTAATAGTTCATATGTTTAAAACGTTCCTAGTGGTGTATATGTTTGTTTGTTTGTAGTTACGCGCAAAGCTATACAATGTACACAAGGTTACACAGTCTGTGCTCTGCCTACCACGGGTATCGACAGCCGGTTTCTAGCGTTTACCGCTGTGCCATTAGGTGGCATTTTCTGTTGAAGAGCGCAAAGCCGCACAATGCGCTAACGGCACCGTATCCACTGTAGGGATCAGGCTCCGAATGTAAGCGTTATATGTACTCAAGATATCGGGTGGGTGAGTGGGGTTTTTTTATAAAACTTTTTACAAAACTGAATTAAAGCTAAACTTACGAGAAAACAAAACAAAACAGAAATATTTTATTAATAATAAGTTTTAATTAATTTGAATTTTATTAACAATAACAATAAGTTTTAAACTAGTTCTACGAACAGATAGAAACTGAGCAAGAAATATTACGACGAACTATGTAAAGGGATTCTAACGTTATATTAATCCGCACATTAGCTTTCTTCTGCTTGCCTATATTTCCTTTTCCTTCCGATTAATTCGATAAACTTTAAAACGCGTTACTTTTGTTTTACGACCCCGGCGAAGATTAATACACTATCTGATCAGTACTTAGCAATATTGATTATCGACTAATTACTCATGCAGAACTGTAACCCAGGGCAAGTTTTTTAACCAGACACGGTTTCTCTATTATAGCTTTTCTCAAGAGAAATAAGTGAAATTATTGTGTACTTTAATTCTTGAAAGTTTGATTAATTAATTAAAGTTTATAACAACGTAGCACAGCGTATGGTAAAAGTCATTAAATTACGCTGGTTGTCTGTCCAATAAATTATTGTTAAAAGTTCCACGAAGAAACAGTTTTATAATTTGTAGTTGTTCTAAATTTCGCGCAAAACTGCTCGAGGGCCATCCGAGCTAGCCATCCTTGTTTTTGAAGTGATGGGCTAAAAGAAGGCTACTATTCACTCGAGGGCTATCCGAGCTAGCCGTCCTTATTTTTGAAGTGATGGGCTAGAGGAAGGCTACTATTCACTCGAGGG
>NW_013674491.1:0-9133 GCF_000517525.1 Limulus polyphemus | reverse complement strand
CGGTATAGTACAAGTCATGTATATCGGTATAGTACAAGTCATGTATATCGGTATAGTACAAGTCATGTATATTGGTATACTACAAGTTATGTATATTGGTATACTACAAGTCATGTTATCCACATATGTGTAACCCATCTTTAACTGAACATCACTTTGTTAACTTATATTATCCACATATGTGTAACCCATCTTTATACTGAACATCACTTTGTTAACTTATGTTATCCACATATGTGTAACCCATCTTCTTACTGAACATCACTTTGTTAACTTACGTTACCCACATATGTGTAACCCATCTTTATACTGAACATCACTTTGTTAACTTACGTTACCCACATATGTGTAACCCATCTTTATACTGAACATCACTTTGTTAACTTATGTTATCCACATATGTGTAACCCATCTTTATACTGAACATCACTTTGTTAACTTATGTTATCCACATATGTGTAACCCATCGTCTTACTGAACATAACTTTGTTAACTTATGTTATCCACATATGTGTAACCCATCTTTATACTGAACATCACTTTGTTAACTTACGTTACCCACATATGTGTAACCCATCTTTATACTGATCATCACTTTGTTAACTTATGTTATCCACATGTGTCTAATCTATCTTCTTACTGATCATCACTTTGTTAACTTATGTTATCCACATATGTATAATCTATCTTCTTACTGAACATCACTTTGTTAACTTATGTTATCCACATATGTGTAACCCATCTTTATACTGATCGTAATATGCTGATACTTAACATCTGATTAATGTCAGTAATATTAAAATTGTTGAGAAACCGTTACTTAACATGTTACATTTTAGCAGATAAACTTCTGAAAAGTTGAAAATGCTCCTAAGTTCTACGAAAGTAAAACTTTTAAGTAGAAAACAATTCGTATCAAAAAAAGAAAAAGAAACACTCGATAATAAACGGTCTAGCTTCACAGTATTTCTTGTGAGGGCTCATCTAGCATTAGCGTGCAATGTAGCTTGGAGCTAAGTTCTCAAAAATAACCACTTCCTTCGAAATCTTGTCGTTTTCCTGACGTTTCCGCCTACTTTGGCTCTGATGGAAGTTTCTCTAGGGAGGCCTTAATGGGAAGCCAATACAGCTGGCTGGAATGTTCAGATACGGGGGTAAGGGCTTACTCGAAGCAGGTCCTTATCATAAACTTTTTCGGTTCTATATACAGCTCAACAAGCAGAAACAACCACGCGGTGATGTACTCCAGGAGCTAACTTTCTCAGAAGACAGGATTTAGGTAAAAAGAATAAGAAAGAGAGAGAGCTGGAAACATTCCCAAAGTTTCAGAGTAAAGACAATTCTGGAGTCGTGAAGAATACATATTGATCCCATGTGTCTGCTGTAGTGTGGCTTCAACAATTCCATTCGTGTATTCTGTTCTCAGATACAGATATAAATACGTGCCCCTGAAGGCAGATCAAACAGTCTCAATAACACATAATGTTTTTTTTTTTTTTGTAATAGTGAGAGATAATATTTAACTGCGAAAAATTTAACGGGACGTTTAACAATGGTGCTTTGCTAATTTAAATCAGTATGATGTTAAATTCCAGGAAATACATAAAACTTTAAGAGGTTCGATGAATCAACCAGTAAATCCCTCTAAAATCACGGTAACTTCGAAAATTAAAATAAAATTAAAATCCTCGTTTACGTAGAGCATTCGACTAGTTTTCTTTAATTTATTCGGTTTACTGTTGCCAGAGAAAAGACTTGATGACTAGAAACTATTTAGCTAGAGAAAGAATAGAACAAAAAACTATTATAACGAATATGTTTTGTGAATTGAGGACGGGGTTGGAAGAAAGAATTAAATAAGCCATTGTTACTAATAGTGTTTGTGAATTGAGGACGGGGTTGGAAGAAAGAATTAAATAAGCCATTGTTACTAATAGTGTTTGTGAATTGAGGACCAGGTGTGGTCTAGCCTATTGGCTAGCATGCTCTGACTTTGAATCTGAGTGTCCATGGTTCATGTCCCGTTGCAGCAAAATCACACTCCGCATTTTGGGGCTATGGGTGCGTTAGAGATGTGACAGTCAAATCCCACTATTCAATTATAGTAGTCTAAGAGTCGGCGGTGGATACTGTTGACTAACTGCCTGCCTTCAGTTCAAAATTATGGATAGCAAGCGCAGGTAATCCTTGTGAGAATATCCAAATCAAACAGCTTACTAACCAACCTTTCCTGGTTCTGGTAAGCCGTAAGCACAGTCTCTTAATCCAATCGATCTCTCATAGATAGTTTATCATGATAATATTCGAAAAGTTTTGTTATTTAATTAACATTTTGTGTAACGTTAGCACAAAGAATAAAACTAGACAATGAAAAGAGCAGAATCAACGGTCGTGGATGAAAAAAATCTTCTAAAGATCCAGCTGGTCGGGAGAGATGTTGAATATAATTTAATAAACAAATTTTTAGCGCGGATTTCCTCCTTGTACTAAAATTATTTATAAATTCATCTGTTAACGAGTAAGCTGATTACATTATTCATAGAAAAGTTTATGATATCAATATTTAAAAAAGTGGTGTGAGTTTTTAACAGAAAGTTTGTTTGTTTATAGGTAAGCTACACAAAGGGCTATCTGTGCTCTGCCCACCACGGGTATCGAAACCAGATGTTAGTTAAAAGGAACTGACTTGTATGGTTTTAGAAACACTGCATACGTTTATGACACCCAAGACTTCCTGCACACACACACACACACACACCGACGGCTCAGCAGTAAGTCCGAGGGCTTATAACGCTAAAAATCAGGTTTCAATTCCCGCAAACAAATTTCAAACAAATCAGGACTTTCTGAATCTTCCAGAAATTTCCCAATCTCGACTAAACTAGATCTAATAATATAATGTTACGTTAGATCTCCTCAAACAATCAAAACAAGAATGAGACGAGAATCTTATCGAAGAAGACACTAATAACAAAGACTTAAACAAGAACGAAAATCTAGTATATTTTTTTAAAAACAACTAACGACATTGTTGTGTAAAGTAATCTATACAGAACAATGAAAAAAAAGTCAAGATACACCAAACTCAACGCCTTAAAATTAAGACACTTTAGCTCGGATGGATGAATGCATTTAGAACCCACAACGAGCCACTGGTGTCCAGTATTTCAATTAGCATTAAATTCGAGGTTGAATACGTCTGTATTCGTTAGCTTGTTATACTTTACTGTTTGACCTATTTATTGTTTGCACTGGTGAAAAATGTAAGTTACTGCGGCTTTCAAGTAACAAGAAAGACATACGCTCACTAAAAAGTTTGTGCGGAACAAGAATTTCATTTAAAAAAGTTTAGAAATGTAAAGCACGTAATCAGGCTAAGCCTTTTTTATCGAACATCGTATAAATTTCTTTATTTTTTTTAAAGTTCCAATTAATGTTGATAGTTTTTAATTAGTTTTACGGTTAAACACGAGGGCATCACTTATCGAGAGAAATTTTATGGACGTTTAGGTTAATTGTGCAGAATGAACCGATTAGTCTCCAATCTACGGCATTGTGCACCATCTGGTGTGAACAATTAGAAGCCGATTAAGTGTTACTTAGACCTTAATAATAATGGCCTCGCTCTTATACGAAACATTATACATCGAAAATTAGTGATTATCAAAAAACTTATTAATCGGCGTTTATTACTTAAGTAAATGAGCAGGCTCATTAAAAAGTAACTTGGATGTAAGTTCTAGTACACTAATTAGAGTGACACGGAGTGATAATGTCAGTAATATTAGAATTGTTGAGCCGAAGAAGGCAACTATTCAACACCAACCACCGCCAAATCTTTGGCTTATCTTTGCCAAACAAATAGTGGATTAACCGAAACATTATAATACCCACACGGCTGAAAGGGTGAAGATATTAGGGGAGGAAATTCATAATCGCGACCCTCAGATTGTGAGTCGAGTGCCATGACCACCATTTTATGATAACCAACATAGTGACAAGATTTAATTTAATCATAATTTAAAGATATATCTAACAAAATTGTAAACTAGATTTGGGTTGTGACAAAATACAATCCAAAATTCAAACTGAAGAGGCTGGTAGGTCTAAATCGTCTCTTTATTCAGATAGTAATGATTTAAGCTCGTAACGCAGCATTTCCCAAAGTGTGGGCCACGCCCCCACAGGGGGACACAAATGATTTCTTGGGGGGGACGAGCGATTAGGTGAGTCAATAGTGCAATAATGCAAAATTAAGCCTTTTAATTGATTTTTTTACATAAATTAACCTAATATGTAACTACTGCAACACATATAACATTTTAATATGTATCCATGTATTATATATCGTCATTTAACTTACTCTTGCACACAAATAAAAAAACACAGAGAGAGAGAGAGGGCGCGCATAAAAACCATATTTATTAAAGTGGGTGTGAATTTTTATTTGTTTGTTTATTTGAAGTTAAGCACAAAGCTACACAATGGGCTATCTGTACTCTGCCCACCATAGGTACCGAAACCCTGTTTCTAGCGTTGTAAGTCCGCAGACACACCGTTGTGCCACTAGGGGGCGTGGATAACAAAAGTTTGAGAAACGCTGTGGTAACGTGTAACATAAAGTATCCTTCTTAGGGAAATTTATCTTGGTCGTGGCTCCGATAGATTCTTAAGTATTTAGAGAAATGGGTTGAAGATCTGCCAGGATAATACCCAGATTTCAAGACATAAAACAGATATATACCTCTAACTTAACTCGGTGATTAAGAAGTGACAAATCTGAGCTTCTAAGGATTAATAAACAAGCTAGTATAGTTATATGATAAAGATGAACTGTTACACCAAGGGACTTGTTTCTGTCACGTTTGTTAGGGTCATTACTTCATGTTTAACTGAAGAAGTCGTCTTTACAGCATGTTTTGAAAGGATTGATATTAGAGGATTTAGTCCAAGTCTATCAAACACACGCCTTAGGGGTGTGTGTTTTTTAATTCGTATTATAATTCATAAACTACTCCTAAATTTAAAAACAACAACAACAAATACTCCTAATTATAAAAGTCTGCTAAAAGTAGGCTTTCTAATATAGGGTTACAAAATAAAAAATTAAAATAAATTTAATGGAATGAAAATTTCCCAGGAAACACCTTTGCCGACCAATTTTCTCAGATAGAGAAAAATGCCAACGTAATTACACGAAGTTTTTTAAACAGCAATATAGTATTTTGGGAAAGTTTCTTGGAGAGTTAAACATTTGAGTACTTGCCACCAGATGGCGTTGAAAAAATTATATACGAAAACAGCTGACTACATTGAAATGCTTGTGTATGTGTTATGCACTTTAAGAAGATGATCATGACTTATGACTCTACCGGAAGGAAATTGAACTAGAAAATATAACAAAACTTTCATCCACCTGAGAAAGTCATTTAAATAAAGAAAATAAATATTAAAAATTTATTAATACATACATAATATTCCCATGTGCCTCATTGGTAAGCTTATAACTCTAACATTCGCAGTTCGATACCCGTGGCTTTGGGCCAAAACAAAACATTTATTTTTATACATAGCTTTCGATTTTTTTTACTGTTAAAAAATTATTATTTTACTGTCGCTCTTAGAGTCGGCATGGACGACAGAAGAGCTACGAATAGAAGTGGTAAGTTTATATACTTACAACGCTAAAATCCGGGGTTTGATTCCTCACGGTGGACAAAGCAGCTAGCTCAGTGAGGCTTTTTTTTTCTTCTAACACAAACAAATTAAACGTAAAAATAAATAAACGTAAGCTTACGAATGCTAGAAGGGAAGTAAAGTGTAGGTTCAAGACTGGAGGAGATATTTTCTCAGTTTATGACATGATATTAAATCGCTTTCAAAACATACTTTGTGATCTACTTGGTGATTTATGAATAGCTGGTGAAAATTTGATTTCGGGAACAGGAAAAAAATATAGATATTTTCGCTTGAAGCATCTTGTTTACTGTCTGTAGAAAACAAAACAAATGCAACCGTGGTCATACTGCACGCGCGTCAAATTGAAGAACGTTTCTATTTCTCTAAACTCGAGCACTGATTACTTTCTTTCTTTTTGAAACGAGGGAGTTAAGAATCCTTCGAGAAAAACTACTAAGGTGAATATGAATACCGTTTCGTATCGTTTCTTTCTGTACGAAAATAGATTGTTTTTGTTGCAAGCGGCTCTACTTGTGACGGAAGAAGAAGTAAATCATAAATTTTATATATAGATGTTTTATACGAAAATAACGATATTATTCATTCTGAAAAAGTTTTTTTTTTTACCTAAACCCCTTGCTGACGTGTTCTTTTAGCATTACTTCCACGTGGATGTGCACGAGAAAAGTGCACGAGAACAGTAATTTAGACAATTCTTTCCTCCAGTAATCTAATTACAGTTATATTAGACCCACTCATTACGAACTGCAAGTATCGTGTACCTGATTCTGTATCGCTTTCTTTGACATTCCCTAATAAACATGGTCCTCATACTTTCTCGTTACTATATTCGTTTACATTCACTTCGAATTTGATGTATTTGACATTAGAATGAGAAAATGTATAAAAGAATGTTAAACTAAACTTGTTAGCAAACAAATCATTGGTCGGTTAGATAAAGAATGTTAAACTAAACTTGTTAGCAAACAAATCATTGTTCGGTGTAGATAAAGAATATCAAACTAAACTCTTTAGAAAACAAATCATTGTTCGGTGTAGATAAAGAATATCAAACTAAACTCTTTAGAAAACAAATCATTGTTCGGAATAGATAAAGAATATCAAACTAAACTATTTAGAAAACAAATCATTGTTCGGTGTAGATAAAGAATATCAAACTAAACTCTTTAGAAAACAAATCATTGTTCGGTGTAGATAAAGAATATCAAACTAAACTCTTTAGAAAACAAATCATTGTTCGGTGTAGATAAAGAATATCAAACTAAACTCTTTAGAAAACAAATCATTGTTCGGTGTAGATAAAGAATATCAAACTAAACTCTTTAGAAAACAAATCATTGTTCGGAATAGATAAAGAATATCAAACTAAACTATTTAGAAAACAAATCATTGTTCGGTGTAGATAAAGAATATCAAACTAAACTCTTTAGAAAACAAATCATTGTTCGGTGTAGATAAAGAATATCAAACTAAACTATTTAGAAAACAAATCATTGTTCGGAATAGATAAAGAATACCACAGACAGTTATAAAACTGACACATATATATCACCGAAAACAGAAACATCTACACAAGTTCTACTTAATAAAAACTATAACGTAAGTATGCATGTAAATTTAATGTAATATATTCCTTAAATAACATAAAAATATTGCTACTTGCTTAGCCCATTTACAGAACTTCTGGTATTAAACGCTTACTTTTGTTGCGAGTGCAAACTTTTTAGGCCTACTTATTTAGATAATTTACCGAATATTTGTAGATTCTTATTATTTATTGAATTATCTCATTCCCCCTGATTTGGGACAAGAAATGTTCCTCAGTTCTTACGAATGTTATTTACAAAGTAACTGATCATGTTTATTTTCAACATTAAATATATTTACTTATTTGAAAAACATGAACAACGACAAAATTGACGTCACTGGCAGAATAAAATATTGATTTATGGGGACTTTGAAGCTTCTTTGGATCATCATGTAGCGTGGCAGTGAAGCCAACCAATACTTTATAAAAAGTTATTATGGACTACTATTTCTTTACTGTATTCAAAAATAATATTAGAAAATTATCTGGAATTTTCTAAGCGTTTACGTTATCATTAATCTCAATATTCCTGTGATCTAATCTAAGCCTATTCGTGAGACGTGGAGACACACTTTTTTAAAACTTCAAGAAGACCTCTGTAGATAATTGTGAAATTTAAAATGGATGCTCGGTAGAACATTAGACGGATTTAGCTTCTGCTGATTTAGGGATTTAGTTCCTTTAGTGCGAAAGTTGTTTTTATTTAATATAATAAACCAGTTTTTCTGGCCAAAAGAAAGGAATGAGGAAAGAATAGAACTGTCTAAGCCTTGATGGCAGAGACCTCTAGATTTCTAATAAGAAAAACTATATGCTGATTTTATTTAAGTATATTTATCGTAAGACATAAATATTAGGCCTAATAAATTTTCAACACTACGTTCGTTATTCAGTTTCTGATCACAACATAACAAATATGCTGATTTGTTCTCTGGCTAAGGTGCTGAGATCTTACCGACGGTTAAAATTTAGGATTACAAAAAGAGTAACACAAAAACACAAATTACTATAAATGTGTCTTTTGAAAAACTCAAAAATAAAACTTAAAATCTATATTTTAAACTTCAAAGTTCTTAACAACGTGTTATCTAAAAAGACAAACACAAATCAATATTAACTATAAGTGTACAATAAAATGAGATATTTAATGAAAATAGAAACATAAAATAATATTAACCTTAAGGGTATGTTTCAAAAGAGTTTAAATTAACCTCAAAGATATTTTCAAAATAACCAATATTTACTTCAACGGTACTTTCAAAAGAGTCACTTACTCAATAAGAGCGAAACAGTATAAATTTTAAGGTTTCTTTTAATGTGTCACATGTTTAAAAATAAGCCATGAAACAGTATTAAACTCAGAATTAAATATTTGTGACGGACATTCGATAGACATGAAGAAATAAAGGTTTCACTATAAACTAATATTTATTCACAAGAACCGTAAATATGTAAACCGAGGTAACGAAACCATGCATTACAGTCAAGTATTAAAAGACGAAAATATATCAAGTTTAAGTCTCCCTACCGCCCCCTCAACGGCATGTCTCCGGACTTACAACGCTAGAAACCGGGTTTCGATACCCGTGGTGGGCAAAGTACAGATAGTCCATTGAGTAGTTTTGTGCTTAACTTTAAACAAAAAACAAGTGTCCCTACATGTAATATCTGATATACGTTAGTGAACGTAGAATTGTCGAGAAGCTACTTTGCATCTGACAAATGTCAGTAATATTAGAATTGTTGAGCCGTAATATGCTGATACTTTACATTTGATTGAAGTGATGGGCTACCGAGCTAGCCGTCCTTATTTTTATAGCCCTCGAGTGAATAGTAGCCTTCCTC
>NW_013674490.1:23220-26577 GCF_000517525.1 Limulus polyphemus | reverse complement strand
AAGTATACGGTATGCAATCATACCATATGGTTATAAACTACAATTTACCCACCTAAAGTATACGGTATGCAGTCATACCATATGGTTACTATCATTATATTTTATTGTAGAATTTTAACAAAAAATTCCGTTTATTTTAATTCTGTTCAGTTTTTCATATAGCACGTGGTCCATTAAACTATTAAGTTGACTTCATTCTAGCTGATTTTGTTTCTTTGTTGTTCTCTAGGGATAAAAACTCCTCTGCCCATGGGATATATTGCTGTAATATATATATTGCAGTTGTGTAAGAATGTCAAAGACAGCAGTGCCCATTACTGCAAGGACATTTAATATTTAGAGGTTAAAGCCTCACCTGTGTTTAATAGAAATTATTAGTTACGTGGATAGCAACAAACCACTACGGGTAAATTTGATGTTTACCATTATGTAAGAAATATTAAACTTAAACAGTCTATGCAGGAGCTCAAGTAAGTTGGTTGACTGGATAACATCTCGAGGGAAAATATCTCGTCAATCAATTTACAAGTGAAGTAAAAGGCAAGTATCCAGTGCCCTAACAAAAATGAACACACTGGTTTTGTCTTTGATTTGAATAAAGATGATTTAATTTTGTATGAAATGTTGTGCCCAGTCTGTATTGCTTAGCAATTTGACTTATGAATCCTCCAACAATAAAATGATCTTAATTAATAATTGTAAAGATTATCAATTCAACTAAGAATTGCACAAACCCAGATGTAGTTCTATTGAATAGGTTATCCATTCTTAACCAACACTGGTTGGGCACTTCATTAGTGAGGGGGATTACTTTCTTTGTTATAATGACATAAATTCAGGATTGAAAACTCTCCAAGATGTCAGAAGTTTATTGTTAAATTGTGGCCCAACTATTGCAGAAACTTCAACAGAACAGGAGACATTTAAGTTCATCCTGAACATACTTGATTCGATTGAAATTCAATGATTCTGTTTACCAAAGACGATGGTTGGAGACCGTGTCATGCTGTGTGATCAGACTTCTGAGAAAATTAATGTCCACCAATGAGAAAATGCAGAATTATGGGTTGGGCATAAGTTGTAGCATCGTTCAGGTGGACTCTGGAAGATATTTGTCCTTCGAAAAGAATAAAACTCTTGGGACGATAATGTTCTCATTGCAGCACTTGTAAAACTATTTGAATTGTTGAAATAACGCACACAGGATTTAGTGTTTCATAGGATTTTCCTCATATTTCTAGTCCACAATCTGCACTTAAAAGTGTGAAATCCTATTCATAAGAATGCATCACATTATTCCGGTAATTAAGTGCATACAGTTTAATCAATAAGCACTAGAGAAACTTTTAAGTTATGTAGTTTTTGAGACAGTGGTCGTCTACGTTTATGACAGTTGTTTTAGATAACCAAATATTCACCATTTTTAATTGTCTAGTCTGCTTTACTTAACAAGCATGTCCAATCATATGTTTTGTATTCAGTCACCAAGAGTTGACTAAAGTGGTTTTTCTGTGTCAAAGACATTTGGTTTCGATTGTAATCTCATACATTCTGATTACAGATATCTTTGAATAGACGATTACAGAAACTGTTTATGATAACAACGCTCGCATTTGAAGTACTTCTATTACCAAGTACATTTCAGAATTAGAAAATTTGTTGCTTTTATCCATTGTCTTGAAGGTTTAACATTTTTAGAGTTCAATTAAAAGTTTTTTAATTTTTTTCTGAAAAATCACTATATTAAAAATGTGTGTCTTTAATTTGTTTATGTTTGTAATCAGATGTTGTAATTGTTTTGTTACATATATGTGTTAAAACTCTTTGGATGTTACTGATAATCTCTGGAGAATGTTTATAGCGTCTAGTGTATGGTATTATATCTTGTGTTTAGTAATGTGTTCCTGACAATTGTTGAAGTATTTATGTAGTTGTTGTTACTTGACTAGTAAACCTAGGTGCTTGCTTGTCTTGTCTAGTAATAATAAGGTAAGTGCTAACTTTTTGTTTTACTGCAACTGGTAGGTTTCAGAGAATGTTTATATGCTTTGTTATATATATCTTATATGACTTTTACTTCTGCTTATTCTTACTTTAATATTATTTGGCAATGATCTTATAAACTGCTTAACATCTTCTCACGTTTTAGTAATGTTAAGTCGTTTAACAATTTTGATGTAATACGTCTGTTGAGCAACCTTAAGAACATCCAACACTTAAGAAAATGTTACACAGTATAGTAATTTGTAGTTGTTTGTGAAATTCGTAATAAGTTAACTATGATTTTAACTTTTGACAAAACTTTAAACGTCTTGATTTTAAAGACTAATTGACTAATTTTCATGCTAATTGAAATCGAGAATATATGTTTACTCACAACGTCTGACTTTTGCTATAGATTGTAATGCAATGCATAAAATGTTATTTACTTTTTATAGCAAGAATATTGATTGTTTTGTAGATTTTTTTAGAACAAGACTATAAATAATTAACAGTATGTATAATAACTTCTTTCTTTGAAATATCTTAAATTAAATTATTTCAGAGAAGAAACCAATAACCACAAGAAGACTTTGGACCAAAACAATGTCCGTGATTACATTGACTCCTTTCTGATAGAAATGAGGAACCGGCAAAAAATAAACAACTCGTCATCTTTCACAGGCAAGTTTAACGATTCTACTACACACACACAATATATATATATATATATAATACGTTATCTTTAGCAGACACCTACAACGTTTATACACCAGAAGATAAACATGCCATCTTTCTCACCAAGTAAAACATTTTGGCACCAAAAGATAAACAGTAAGTTATCTTTTTCAGAGAGGTATAACCTTTTGGTGACAGAATATGAATAAGAAAGGAAACCTATAAGGTTCTTACGAATGAAAAGTTGAATATTGTTACATTAAGTGATAGGTAACATGATGCCTTCCTTATGTAAAAATATTCTTTACATGTGCAAACTGTGGCAACTCTAAATCTGTGAATTAAGAAATTGTTTGCTACAGAACAATGTGTATTTCATTTACAAACATCTAATCTTTTGTAATTAATGTTGTGTATTAATTTGTTGTTTAATAGTTTGATACCCCCAACTAATATAAGTGTACTTTATCAATAGATTTTCATATTTTTGTAATGTTTGATGCTAGGAGATCATTCCTAAAAATAAGAAAATCACCTGTATATCTGAATGCATAATAATATAATAAATGTTGAATATTTTATAGCATTAGATTCGCTATAATACTAAAGACTTAGCTTTGTAATTATTATTATAAATATTGTAGTTCAGAATTGTAAGGTGTTAATATTATCTATCGTTCAACGTAGTATTATTTTCAT
>NW_013674490.1:19478-22614 GCF_000517525.1 Limulus polyphemus | reverse complement strand
CAATTTGCTAAGATATTGCTCATGCAACAAATTAAACACAGTGGCACCCCGCCCACCTCTTTCCATTTTTGGAAACTCTCCTTTATATACACTTACCTCTATATATGACATGAATAACCAATCGGAAACCCAGAATGTCCCCTAGTGGCTTTCTCAGCAATTTTAACGGCCTTTGCTCCATTTCGTTTTTTGAACCAATATTTCAACGAGGTAGGGTGTGTCTTTAGTCCGCTCGAAATTTAATATTTTTTAGACTAAAATACATCTTAGTTACTAAGCTTTATAAATTATAATGGAATTTTATATTATTAATGTAGTAATTTATGATATTTTGGTTATTCAACTGTATATATAAAACCTAAAAAAATATTTTGTTTCATATCCTCCATGTGCAAAATTTTTAAAGTCTTTGCAACCTACGTAAAGCAGCAACCGAGTACAAAGGTTGTAACTAGAAGATATAATTATTTGCTTTAATTCTCTATTTACTGTTCTATGTTTAGGGAAAATTAATTTTAGAATTTATTTCAAAAAAGCAATAATCTATATACATATATTACGTATGATAATTGAAATGTGACTGTATTTTACAAAATACTAGTCTACTAAAACCCAGCCAAGACAAGTTACTTTGCATAGACGAAAGGTCAGTTTAATGTTGTTTGTTATAGTAACATGAGTACACGTGAGCGCGTCATTGTGACTTCTGTATTATTAGCCAGGCACGGCTGAAAGTTTAATATAATAAAAATAATAAATTTTTATAAACGTATAATGTTATGATATTTAAACTATTTAGTCTAAACATTTATGTTTTCGTGTTATAATTTGTGTTCATTCTAGAATGAAGGAGGCATAATTTATATTTATTTCCTAATTTTGTATGGTGGTTGCGAGATCGGTCAAATTTACCGAGCCGTACGGAAATTAAAATTCACAATAATTTATTGCATAAGTTACAAGTAAAATATACAATTAAAAACTCTACGTGTTTAGGTGGAAAAGTTTCCACCATCTTCAGGAGACCAGAAGAAACACAAGAAATTACATTTTTTATTCTTAAATTATTGTGCATTTTTAAACGTTGAATGTTCTTACTTATTTCATGAAATCTATGCACAATAATTGTCATATATGAGCAGTTGTTGAGAAAATTTATTTATGAAAATCTACCTTTATTACTTCTTGGAATATAGGAAGAAATCAACAATATCGTAGCTCATCTGGCATCTCTGGATGGTACTGTTTGTGATGTTCGAGAAATCCTAGTTCCAAGTATGTCTAACATAATTTCAGCATTTATCTTTGGTCGGAGATTTCACTATGATGACCCAAAAAGAAAATATCTAGATGATAGACTCACTGAATTTCAAGAGTACATCCGACAGTTTAACCTGAAAACCTTCTTTCCCTGGATGAAACCCTTTCTGTCCATTTTAAAAGCTAGAGAATTTAGAAAATTTCAAGAAACGACTGAAAATTTGTTGTCATTCATTCGGTAAGTAACTTTTGCATTGAAATTAAACATTTATTATTAGAAATATGTTCTGTATCATGTGTGACGACATAACACGTTAAAGCTCTCTGTCATTTATTGCATACATGGAATTAGTGATAAGTTTACGGATTTACAATGCTAACACCCGGGGATCGATTCCCAGCGGTAGACATAGGAGACATCCCAATGTTGATTTGCTCTAAAACAAACAAACAAAGAAGTATGCATGCATTGTATACTAGAATTCTACAACACATAAGAAATCCGTATACTTCAATATTAAAGAACAATTCTATTACCGTAGTTGTATTAAACCCAACCAACAGGAGTAAGCTAGAAGTTTAAGTAGTTAGGAAATCATTTGTCAGGCACGCCGCCAGAGGGCGATACACGTGTGTCAACCTCAAGCAATGTGGAAGGGGGGTCGAGACGATGATTTCATACTCACATTAAGTGTCTCGATAGGGCGCGTTGGTAGGACAGACAAGAGACAAATAGTCTTGCAAGGTGTGACGTGATAGTTCAACTAAGTGAAACCTGGCACCATGACAGGCTAAAGTTTTCATGACAACGGAAGATGTCCGGAAAACTTGTTTGTAGTTCCATGAAGTTTAACCAGAAAGCGTAATTTTATGATGTAGATTATTTAATTATGTTATAAGTAAAACCATAATTTTAACAACAATCTTACTATTTCATCAGCTTGGATTTATGCTAGCCATATAACTATGATTGTTATTGTTTTTTTACAATATATATATATATATATATTTCATTTTAGACATTTTTACAAAGGCGGATGGTGTTTATGTAGGCAGATAGTGTTACTATAAGCGGATGCTGCTGCTAGACAAGTTGTATTACTAAGGGTCTACAGGCAGATGATCTTACTAGACATAATGTTGATTTTCCAATTTTGCTTTATAAGTCAAACATTAAACACCTTTTACATAAGCAGAGAATGTTACTAAGGGTAGTGTCTGTGTAGATGTATTGTGTGTGTATTACAAAGGTATTTCTATATTCCGTGGGATAGCATGCAGGTTTCAACATATCTTATTTTTCATTTACTTGTAATTCTATAGGACAGTATTGAAATACATTATGTTTATTTTGTATAATACCAATGGCTCAGTGGAGTAGTAATTGTGGAATATTTAAATATGCAATCATATGACCACATAAATAAAACAACTCTCTATAAAGAATATAAATAGGACACTCAACAAAATAGCTTATGGATCACATGATTGCACATTTTGAAAATATTCGCCCCAAAGTATACACTCGTAACCCACGTCTATTACTTTTTATACACACACATATATAATCCAGGTCAAAGGAACTATCTAAGAAATGACACTAAAGAATAAAAAACTGTGACTAACACTTTTACCTTTGTTCATTAGTCACCTAACTACTATTGAGAAAAACAAGTAACGTGTTTGTTTCTAAAAAATGAGAGACAAACCACAAATTCTATTTCTGTAGCTTTCAATTTTCTTATGATAAAAGAAATATCTTTTCTTTCACAGTTAATAAATCTAACATGTTTACTGTCTGTCACAACAGAATATACTGTTACGACCGCGGAAGTCACGCGACTCAGGGAGCATGCGTGCTGTAGTATCTCGAAAT
>NW_013674490.1:14926-18478 GCF_000517525.1 Limulus polyphemus | reverse complement strand
AGATAATTGAGTCAAGCCAAAAAGTAGGCACCATAAGTAAAGTGTGTGAATCACTGTGATTTTTAGCGTGTGTTATTTAGGTTGTTAAGTTTAAAGTGACTGTGTAAATTGTTTGTATTACAAAGTTATATCGAGAAAGAATAAATTAGTTTTAATTAAGAAAGGACTTGTATCGCTGAAGTTCGTCAGAAAAAATTTATACGAGAAATTAACAAACGAACAGAGATGTAACAAAGTGATTCTTTGACAAGGCATGTGGATAGGATAATCTGTTGAGTAAATAGGGAGAAAATGATCATATTATGCTACCCAGGGGCACAGGTGGTGGATATAACTGACTGTTTTTTTAATTTCGCACAAAGCTACACGAGGCCTATCTGTGCTAGCCGTCTCTATTTTAGCAGTGAAAGACTAGATGGAAGGCATCTAGTGATCACCACCCACTGCCAACTCTTGAGCTACTATTCTACCAACAAGTAGTGGGATTGACCCAACATTATAATGCCCACATGGCTGATAGAGATCATAATTATGGGTGATTTTGATTTCAGGCATATAGATTGGGAAATGATAGAGACAGACATTGAGGGAAAATGTTTTTGGAAACTGCTGAAGATGGCTTTCTTTACCAATTAGTCAATGCTATTTCAGATTTATTGTTAACTTGAAATATGGAAATGATAGAGAGGGTGGAAATTGGGGAACATCTGGGTGCAAGTGATCATTGCTCTGTTAGGTTCGATGTTTTGCTGCATATCTTGGTTAGAAATTTCAAAAACTGTGAAGGGATGCGACAAAATTTCTGTTTTAAATTGGGCAGCTGAAATAATTGGAGACAATGATCAGATGTGGACAACTTTTAAAGATAAATTTCTAATATTCAAGGTAAACATATTCCTTATGGAAATAAAAGGGTAGCTGCAAGTTTTTCTTGAATTTCATTTCTTATAATAACTCTTTGTGAGCCAACCTGGTGTTTTGCATAATGAATTTAAGAAATTTAAATTGACTGGTATGACAGGAGATTTAGAAAATTATAGAAGAGAAAGAAAGTTGGTAAAAGAGGAAATTAAGACATAGAAAAGGATCTATGAGAACATGTTAGTTGAAAATGTAAAATTAACAATAATGATTTCTTTAAATACATTAAGGTTAAATGTTGGGATGGGTGTAAGACCCTTCAGGGATGATAAAGATGATGGTTATGAGATGGCTGGGTTATTAAATTTTGCTTTTTCTTCGGTTTTTACTAAGTAACTAATAGTATTCCACATATTGTTTTGCTTGTTTTTGAATTTCGCGCAAAGCTACACGAGGGCTATCTGCGCTAGCCGTCCCTAATTTAGCAGTGTAAGACTAGAGGGAAGGCAGCTAGTCATCACCACCCACCGCCAACTGTTGGGCTACCCTTTTACCAACGAATAGTGGGATTGACTTCACGTTATAATGCCCCCACGGCTGAAAGGGCGAGCATGTTTGGTGGGACGGGGGACTCGAACCTGCGACTCGCATATTGCGAGTCGAGCACCCTAACCACCTGGCCATTCAACATATTGAACAGCTGATAGATGGAAACGAGCTTGAACAACATGACTGCATTAATTCTGAGATGGTTAAGAAAAATTGGGAAGTGTAAAGAACGATAAGGTTCCTGGGCCAAATATTATTTCCCCGACGGTTTTGAAAGAGGTTAAATATTGGATATATGAGCCACTTGCTACTATTTTTGTCAGTTCTTGAATAATGGGCAGGAAATTAGCTAATGTCACTCCTCTTTTCAAGGGAGGTGGTTCCAGTATTTATAGACTCATCCTAAATCAGTTGTAGGAAAAGTTTTGGAAAGTCTGAAAAAAAAACAAAAAAAAAAAAACAATGTGGGACCCTCTGACAAGTGCCCCTACTTACTAGTTTACTTCATGATCTTTTGCTTGTTAGCGATTACAACTGTTTTTGATAACTTCTCGATTAAATAGACTCCAACTGCAAAGCCCGTTTTAGTCTGAAAATTCCTTGTTTTTATCCATTGTCTTGAAGGCTTACCATTTATAGGGCTAAATCAAAAGGATTTCCTAAAAAATTGATATGCTTAAAAATTGTGTATTTTTGTATCGTACTATATAAATGATAATGTATATGTTGCTTGTTTCTGAAAATTGTTGTTATTTGACTAGTAAACCTTAATTCATGTTTTTCTTGTCTTGTTTTGCTACAACTGTTAAATTTTAATAAATGTTGTTATACATTTGGGAATTTTTCCTCTGTTTGACCAAAATATAACTGATTGACTTTACTTTCTAATAATTGTCATTTGATCATTATTATACTATTGATTTTCAATGATTTTATAAACTGCCTAACATCATCTCACCTTAGTAATGCATAAAAAATAATTGGATTTAGTACGTTTGTTGTACAATCTTAAGAACATCCAACACCTAAGTACATTTTATACAGTCTAGTAACGTGTAGCTTTCTGCAGAGTTTGGAATAAGTTAACTATAATTTTTAACTTTTGTGCAAAACATACAAAATCCTGTTTATAGATACATGAACATTAAAGCAAATCGAAGATATGATTTTAGTACAATGTTTTACATGGATTGAGATACAATACATAAAATGCTCATCTACTTTTCAAGGCAACAGTATAGATTGTTTTGTAGCTTCTAAGAACATGAATATAAAGAATAGACAGTGTGTTCAATAATCCCTTTCTTTGAATCGTGTCAAATTGAAAATTCTTTCAGTGAAGAAACCAATAACCACAAGAAGAGATTGGACCCAAGCAATGCTTGTGATTACATTGACTCCTTTTTGATTGAAATGAGGAACCGGCAAAAAATAAATAACATGTCATCTTTCTCAGGCAAGTACAACATCTTTGTACCAGAAATAACACGTCATCTGTATTAGCAAAGTACGACATTTTTGCGCCAGAAGATAAATAACTGTTGTCTTTTTTTCTGGCAATTATAACTTCTTTATCGTCTTTTTCACATAAGTTCAACATCTTTGGTTTGGTTTGTTTGTTTTGAATTTTGTGTACAGCTACACGAGAGTTATCTTCGCTAGCCGTCCCTAATTTAGCAGTGAAAGACT
This sequence comes from Limulus polyphemus, assembly GCF_000517525.1. Taxonomy (NCBI): domain Eukaryota; kingdom Metazoa; phylum Arthropoda; class Merostomata; order Xiphosura; family Limulidae; genus Limulus; species Limulus polyphemus. The sequence goes on along the minus strand of NW_013674490.1, from coordinate 15,379 downwards.
AGAGGGAAGACAGATAGTCATTACCACCCACCGCCAACTCTTGCGCTACTCTTTTACCAACGGATGATGGGATTGACCGTGCTATTTAACGCTCCCACGGCTGAAAGGACGAGAATGTTTGGGGGATTCGAACCCGCGACTCTCAGATTACGAGTCGAGCGCCATAATCGCCTGGCCATGCCGGGCCACAACATCTTTGAACTAGAAATAACAAACAATTTCAACAGTTAAGATCATAAATAATATTCAACGTTAAACTGGTACACAGTTAAAAACATTTTATTTAGGCCTATCTATGACCTTCAAAAAGTTGACCTCAGGAGTCACGTTGTAATGTCGAAACATGTAGAGTCGTCAACTTTATGAAGGCCATAGATAGGCCTAAATAAAATGTTTTTAACTGTGTACCAGTTTAACGTTGAATATTATTTATGATTAATACACATGTTTGAG
>NW_013674490.1:5816-14916 GCF_000517525.1 Limulus polyphemus | reverse complement strand
CTCAAACATGTGTATTAATCATAAATAATATTCAACGTTAAACTGGTACACAGTTAAAAACATTTTATTTAGGCCTATCTATGGCCTTCATAAAGTTGACGACTCTACATGTTTCGACATTACAACGTGACTCCTGAGGTCAACTTTTTGAAGGTCATAGATAGGCCTAAATAAAATGTTTTTAACTGTGTACCAGTTTAACGCTGAATATTATTTATGATTTTAACTTTATACCCAAGTGCCAAAATACTATAAGTACAACAGTTTTGCACCAGAAGATAAAAAACACTTTATCTTTCTAGACAAGTACAATATTTTTGAAGCACGAGGTAAATATATTTTTCTCAGTCAACTACAACTTCGTGCTGGAAAATGAATGAGTTGGTTGGTTTTTGGAGAAAAGCAACGAGGGTAAGATGAATGAGAAACTATCGTTAATAAGAATGTTCTCACGTGTAAATAATTGGAATGCAATCACTGCGATTTATCTTTATGTCAGGTGCTAGGTACCATGACCTCTTTCTTAGATAAGAATGTTATCACTAACTTCCGAGAAAAACAATAACAACAATGGAAAATTTAAATATGGACTTATATAAAAAATAAATTACTAAAAGCCAACTTTAATTAAGCACAATCTCCACGTGGGGGGCGAAGGGTGATATTGATATCCCTGAACACCCCAATTTGCGAAAGTTTGTTATCCGTGGTGAGCAGAGCACAGATAGCCCCTTGTGTAGCTTTGTGCATAAATTCAAACAAACAAACAAACTTTAAAACTAAATACTTCACAATTTTATGTTTATTACCTGTGCAAACTAATAGTTTCGGCAATATTTGATCCAAGAAGATCATTGCTAGATGGAGGTAAATTACCAATATATCTATCTATATGGTTATTTACTAAAATTGAAATGTTTTACAACATGAGATCTGTTAAAATAGAGGAAGTAAAGCTTTGTATATTTACGTTGAAACTAGTACCCATTTAATTACCACTTTATTTTTTATCAGAAATACACGAAACGCCCCCCAGTGGCACAGTGGTATGTCTGCTGACTTACAACGATAGAATCTGGGTTTCGATACCCGTGGTGGGCAGAACACAGATAGCCCATTGTGTAGTTTTGTGCTTAATTACAAACAAACAAACAAACAAACAATTCACAAAACTACAGTAATTTAGAATTATAACAAAATATTAATATTTTTGATGTAGTATAGTTCAAATATTAATAGAATCAGATGAATGAAATGTTAAGTTATTTACATATGCATAAGAATTTTGTTTTAGGAATTATAGTACACGTACATTATTGTTTTTATCAATCGGTTTCTCCTGTGGCCGCTAAGTAACTTAGAACATTCTTAAGTAAATCATAAGTTTTTGTAGTTACATTTAATTGTGGCCCGGCATGGCCAGGTGGTTAGGATACTCAACTCGCAATCTGACGGTCGCGGGTTCAAATACTCGTCCCATCAAACATGCTCGCCCTTTACAGCCGTGGGGGCGTTATAATGTGACGGTGAATCCCACTATTCGTTGGTAAAAGGGTAGCCCAACAGTTGGCGGTGGGTGGTGATGACTAGCTGCCTGTCCTCTAGCCTTACCCTGCTAAATTAGGGACGGCTAGCGCAGATAACCCTCGTGTAGAGTTGCGCGAAATTTAAAAAAACAAACATTTAATTGCACTTATAATGTATTCAGTTTTTAGAGAATTTTTGGAGAGCGCAGGTTTTATAAAGCACATGTTTTAACTTAGTGTACGATGCTTAGAATGTACAACGATATCTAAAGAAGTAGAGGGAAATAACTCGTTTTACCTTTTCAGAATTTTTTCTTGGAATACTGTTTTTTAAAATCTAGTAAAAACCAAATATTTTCTGTATCATAAAATGCTTTTCTCATAGATTACTTTTATGTTATTTTAAGTTATCGCGTTACAGTTACCAATTTAGTTAGCACTGTTTTTTGTTTACAACTACACACTTTCCCAGCAATATTATTATTATAACTTTTTATGATCATTGTTTAAAGATGTTAAAATAAAAGGCTCTCTACAGGTAATATAGCTTTGTAATATATTCAGATTCCTAGAAACATTATACATAGCTTTGAAAACTAGCTCAGAACGCAGTGGCATTGTGATTTTTTTTTCAAATCCATAGACCACAGCAAGTTGGTATTAACATCAAATGCATGCTAAACAATTAAATTAGATAGTAATGGCAATGTGAATGGTTCAGATCAGTTGGTCTGAGCTTAATTAGGCCTAACTAAATATCATCTAATGACAATGAAACTCGCACAGACCAAGAAACGTCGAAGTGTCAACTAATAACGCAGTAACTCATCCAGATCCAACTAAATCGTGCTATTAGAAAATAAACTGTATCTATAACATATCCAGACAAATTAAACTAAAACTGATAATGCTATCACTCAATAATAAATAACATTGTAATACACACAGACCTACCCTATATAATAATGCTGTAACTCAAGTCCAGACAAATGAAGCTACCGACAAATAATGCTGTAGCTCAAACAGCTCTAGCAAAATGAAATAATTTAGTAATAACAATACAACTCAGACAGATCCTACCAAGTAGAGCCACTATCTAATAATTCTGTAACGCAACCTGGCTAACTGAAGCTACTGACAAATAATTCTGTAGCTCAAACAGCTCTAGCAAAATGAAATAATTTAGTAATAACAATACAACTCAGACAGATCCTACCAAGTAGAGCCACTATCTAATAATTCTGTAACGCAACCTGGCTAACTGAAGCTACTGACAAATAATTCTGTAGCTCACACAAGTTAGACCAAATCAATGTTCTAAGTTATCTAGTAGTTTATCACTTCCAATCATGACATGTCATGTTCTGTGTGCTTTCATCTCGTCTTTTACGTCTGCGAGTGCACAAGTGGCTGGTAAAACTGATTCTTGATGATCACAAATGTGTGTAGTAGGGACATTGAAAGTTCGTCATTGTAGCATATGCCACAGCTCTATTGTGTTGATGAGTTCAAGCAGCTTTCAGACAGTTTGGCCTGTCCTCCATGAAACGTTTTCAGCCATTGTGGTCAAAGCATGCCAGTGGGGCCTGTTCTGGGTCGACTGCTTTAGAGCATGAGGTTCAATCTTGCATCACTGAACGCTTCACTCTTCTTGTTTCAGCACATTCACTTGACTAATTTATATTAAATAATCTTCCTCGATGTTGATGGTGCTGGTCCTTTCTAGAACTTCCTTGTTCGTGAATTTCTTTTTCCAGTGGATGCCCATTACAGATCAAAGGAAGTGCATTTGAAAATTCTCCAGTTAAGATGTCTTCAATATAGAGTCATTTTTACGTCATACAGAAGGGAGGACGTGCCACAGCTTCGTACACTATGACCTTGGTTGGAAAAGCGATCTTGCGATGGTTGAACACTAACACAGATCCTGCCCAGGATCTGAATAACATTGTAAATTCTAAATGTTATCTCTTTGTCTAGTGAACTGTAGTTGCAAAGAGTGTTTTCAAGGTATTTGATCTCTTAGACAGTATTCATTTGGTTTCTGTCAATCTGAGTGAATGAAACATCAGTTTTACTTACGCTAATAGTCAGACCAAAGAGTTGATAGGCCTCTATAATTCTATGCACAATGTATTAACCCTCTCACTACGAACAGGTCAAAAAACGCATGTCATAACGTTTTAGAGAGTTCTTTTCAAAATTTAATTGAACAATATTATTTTCATTGTTTGTCAGTAACATTAGTATCATAACGTAGTTTATAACGGGAATTTTAAATTCTTAATTCGAAAGAAAATGTTTAAGAAATAATATATATGCTTTTTTAGGTGTCATATGACATGTCTTCTTGTCTTACTGCGCAGTCTCTATTTTATTAGTCCTACCATACAAGTCTATAGTTGTTAAAGTATGAACAAGCTAAAATATAAAATAAAAAACCCACCTGTTTGATTTACTGACGTGTCAACACATTTCTCAAACCTATCAGATTATTGCCTCCAACTACTAATTCTTTTGAAACGTCTTGTCTACTCACGCCTGTTTCTCTTAAATACCTGTTTATAACCAGTATATAAAGTATTTTCCAAACTATGTGAACCTGATAGTCGTTTGTAATTAGTTTGAAGGGGAAAATTATAATTTCACTTGAAATGGTGAAATTTATTAGGTAGTTTGCTCTAAACCGAAAAAGAGAGTTTTAACCCACACATAGCATGTCATAAACATTTTCTCATGCTTTTATTATTTTAGACAATTTTCGTTGTAACCACTGTACTCTAAACATGCCGATAAATCATTTCCCACTCTGAAGGAGATTTCTCGTAATTGTACTGCATGAGCTTATTTGCTACTGTGTTGTACTACAGTGTCACATAAACAGTCTAGTAGCAGGAGTGGTGGTTGATTGCTTTATGTTCAGTAGGTTTCAACTTAAGCCACTGACAAATAAACATAGATTTCAAAAGGTTAAAAGTACAAACTCTTATGATAGAACTTCTTTGTTAATACTAAAAAGGTATAGATCAGTACTACTTATTTTATTTTGCATTTTTCAATCTTTAAAATCTTATGGTGGTTATAAGGTCTAAAAATATGTCTCGATGTTTACTAAAAGTTTGAAAATTTTCGTGACGATGCACAAAACATGTTACTATTTATAGTATGCAGACTCTGATGGTTACATTGTGGTCACATGATTGATGTTGTCCACCGAGAAAGTTATGAAAGAGTTAAACATCACCCTGAGAGTGAGTTATAATAGTGTAGTGGTCAGCAAAGAGTGCTGCATGAACGACTATTTCCACCAAACAATACCTTATATACTACCACATCTCTGTTTCACACCATTGGAGATTTCAAAGGTGTCTGATTAGCTACCACGTAATCGGATTGGGCAGTGATGTGTTTATAGAAGAGTTGAATCACGTGTAAAAACTGTTTTGGAAAGTCTAGTCTCTCAGGAATTGCCCAAAGACTAAATCTGCTGACTGTGAAATGCCTATGTTGGACCAATGAAAACAGCATACAAGTGAATGTTTTCCTTGATAATTTTCTCCTGCACTTGCTTCATCAAGAATATCGTAACCATTGTGCTGCATTCCGATCTGAAACCAAACATCATCTCAAAAAATTGGCATGCACTAGGATTTTGCCATGAACTGAAAGGCGAGAGATTCACCTGTAGTTGATACAGTCTGCTTGGTTGCCTTTATTCTTGAAAAGTGTCACAACGATACTGGTGATGATTCCTATGCTTCTACTGTTGGAGGAAGCTCAAGGTCTTTGTGGTAGGATTTAGGAGGGATAGTTTATCAATGACTGAGGAATCAACTATGGACTATGGATGATCTGTTTGGCAAGCTATCACAATGATCTGCACATCTTTGAATAGTGCCCATCTTATCCTTGATTAACACTACTCCATCTGTAGACAGTAGAGGGGCTGTTTCCGATTTGGAGGTTCCATAGGCAGTCCTTAGATAATAAAGGAACACTTAGTATTGCTGGTATTTGAAAAATTATTTTCTCTTATACCATGCGTTTTGTATATTATGCAGTTGGACGTGAGCCTCAGTGTGTAAATACTTGAAGTGATCTTTTTTTATGGTGGTTGAAATCATGTTATTTTGCCATTCACGGTTCTTTCTTTTCTGGCAGATATTTCTTGATATCCTCATTGTTATGGTCGAATAAGTCCTTGCTCACTCTCGTCTTGAATAGAACCCTGTTCAGGTGGTATTTGTGACAATCTCTTTGAGCTGGTTCAATTGTTCATTTGGGGAACTAGCCAGTGGCGTGATGGCATTTAGTCTTTCATGTAGCTCCTGTTAGAACTGACCTCAATAGCCAGGGTTATTGAGTTTTCAGTGTTTAAAGATGGTATGACCAGTCTGGGATGCTTCTACCAGGTATGGCTAATATGCAGGTTCAATGTTGCTTCGACCAGCCAGTGATCAGTCCAGCAGCTGACATTATGCAAGACTCTGGTAAACTTATGCCTTATATACCTTTTTGGCAGATGATAACAAAATCAATCTTTGCCAGTGTTTGGACCTTGGATGCAACCAGGTTGTCATATATTTGTCTGCTTGACTGAAGAAGGTGCTTGTGATCAACAGATTGTGCTTCTTACATATACTCAGAAGGAGTAGTCCATTACTATTATTTTTTCCTATATTTTGTTTATCCATCACAACCTTCAGTATAGTCTTACTTCTTCAATACTGTATATCTTGCCAATACAACTCCATAAAATCTGTCTTTGTGTGCTGACTTTTCTCTGGGTTCGCTGATAGCACATCATTCAACCAATCTGGTCTCACTCAACACCACAATATGGATGTTGCAATGGGTGAGTTCTCTGGAAATTAGGGCTGTTCTCCTTTCAGGTCGCTCCCCTGTGGCACAGCGGTATGTTTGCAGACTTAGAACGCTAGAAACCGGGTTTCGATACCTATGGTGGGCAGAGCACAGATAGCCCATTGTGTATCTTTGTGCATAACTTCAAACAAACAAAATCCTTTCAGGTCTTAATGAGTTTCCTCTGTGATTCAGTGTTTGGATATTCTGTACTTCCATCTTGAGTTTTCTTGTAGATTGTCTACTGTCATATGAGTGACCTGCAGATGTAGTAAGCTGGCCAGATGTTTTAGGGCAGGAAATGTTTGGGCCAAATTTTGTAGCCAAATCTCTTAAAAAGTGTGAGTAGTGTGGTCCTAATCAAGGATACTCAATCGCCTGGGATGCTAATGATGCTCTTCCTGCTATCCCAGGGTTCATGGTTGAACGACCATTTGTCCCATGGATGCCTACATCCAGGACTGTGACTACAAATACCATTTGTCCCATGGATGCCTACATCCAGGACTGTGACTACAAATACCATTTGTCCCATGGATGCCTACATCCAGGACTGTTACTACAAATACCATTTGTCCCATGGATGCCTACATCCAGGACTGTGACTACAAATACCATTTGTCCCATGGATGCCTACATCCAGGACTGTTACTACAAATACCATTTGTCCCATGGATGCCTACATCCAGGACTGTGACTACAAATACCATTTGTCCCATGGATGCCTACATCCAGGACTGTTACTACAAATACCATTTGTCCCATGGATGCCTACATCCAGGACTGTGACTACAAATACCATTTGTCCCATGGATGCCTACATCCAGGACTGTTACTACAAATACCATTTGTCCCATGGATGCCTACATCCAGGACTGTGACTACAAATACCATTTGTCACTTCTGTATGTCACCTCATCACACCCTGTCGCCAAAGGAGTTACTGGGAAGTTGAAGTTAAAGAAAAAGGAAAGGGAGATGAACTACACAAAATACACCTGTGCACAAAGCAGTCCCTCTTACTCAGTCACAGAAGTCTGACTCAGATCCATTATGGTTAAAAACGTCCTCTGCTTCAGTGAATGACCATGATGTCCTTGGTAACTTATCATGCTCTTTGTGTTCCATAATGAGTTACATCATCACCTTCGTGGTCATGGAATCATAGCTGGTTTCAACCACCAAGTCCACTGGCACAGTCTTCACATGCAAGAGATAAGCAAGCCTCTACTTCACATGGGATAGAAGATCCACAACTACCCTCACTTGCTTTAGCCCACCCACCAAAGTGTTTAATTGCTGGGATGTGGCCACTGCCAAGCAGCTTCTTGATGGACACAGGTGAGAGGTGGATGCAAGTGAGGACCAAAGCAGAGATGAACTACCCCAATTGACAACATAGTAATCCCTATCATTGATACTACTCCCCTAAAATCCTATAAATCCCTATGTAAACAATAACCATGTACGTTTCTCAGCTCCAGCTAAGTTGCTTTACTAAGTAATAACAATATACTTCCACAGATGTGACCAAATTAATGTACTAACTAATAATGCTTTACTTCACGCAGATCCAGCCAATTTAATGTACTAAGAAATAACAGTGCAACTCACATAAATATCGACAAATATAGCTGCTAAATAATAACGCCTTAGCTTACAAAGACATCTATGAATAAGGTTTTCAACAATTCATTGTGCCCAAACTAAAATGAAATTTATTCACGCTTTATAACGTATTCCTGATCATATTATATTTGTTTCGATATAAATTGTAAGGTTAAACAATTTTTAAAATAAAAGCACCCAGATTACAAGGATGCATTCAGTATGAATACTGACATGTGACACTCGTCAACGTGTTTCAGATGACATGTTGTGTGGAAATGTTCATGCTTGGTTTCTTGGAGGCAGCAGTACAGTGCGGACAGGAATAGAATGGTGTCTTCTAACTATGGCTGCATACCCGGATGTTCAGAAACGAGTGCAAAACGAGATTGACAGTTTTATTGGTAGAGAAAGGTTACCATCCTGGGATGATCATGTACACCTTCCTTACACTCAAGCTGTTCTTTATGAATGTCAAAGATGGAAGACCATAACCCCTCTCGGTCTCTTAAGATAGTAAGTATTTTCGTTTTCTTACAATCATTTCTCAAGTTCTTTTCTTCCGTTAACACCATACTAAATGCCACTAGCTAAAATGTAGAAATGAATAATTACTTAATATTTAGACTAAAAGCCTACAGACGTTGTAGTAAGAATCTTAAGTTTTCAACGAAATTCATTATTTTGTGCGTCACCTGAGAATAGTTTTACAAACGACATAAGTGATTCAATATATTTTGAGTCTTTTCCTTAGCGGCTAGATCAATGTTCCCCAACGTCTAAGCATGCTAATGTCTTCGTTGAGCAGCGAGAAACTTGCAAAGCAACATTAAAGACTAAACTCACATAACATGTGAGCTATTTGAATAAAATAAGTAAGGAAAGTTTATTTAGGTATATATATCAACGCCTTTCAATGTAGTTGACAGCGCCACCTAATGAGCTAAATATCACCACCCGCTTGCCTATAAATATCCACTAACAGTAATTGCAATTCACACAACACCCAGCCTTGATAATGGATGCAGACCGCATTCGAAACGCGTCGGCCAACTCATCACTATCTACAACTTTTGCCCGTTGTTCTAACAACGTTAAAACGG
>NW_013674490.1:0-5685 GCF_000517525.1 Limulus polyphemus | reverse complement strand
GTATACATCTAAAGCGTATATAAATTATTACATGTAATACATCTAAAAGCGTATATAAATTATTACATGTATACATCTAAAAGTGTATATAAATTATTACATGTATACATATAAAAGTGTATATAAATTATTACATGTATACATATAAAAGTGTATATAAATTATTACATGTATACATATAAAAGTGTATATAAATTATTACATGTATACATCTAAAAGCGTATATAAATTATTACATGTATACATCTAAAAGCGTATATAAATTATTACAAGTATACATATAAAAGTGTATATAAATTATTACATGTATACATCTAAAAGCGTATATAAATTATTACATGTATACATCTAAAAGCGTATATAAATTATTACATGTATACATCTAAAAGTGTATCATTTCTCAATATAAAAATAAAATATGAAATTAAACACTTAACAAGCAAATAAATGAATAAATATTAAAAATAAAGGTCATTGGTATAATCAATCATATACTCTGAGTACAAAATTGATTTTATTTTCAAGTACGAGGGAAGACACAGAATATAACATTGATTCTATTTTCAAGTACGAGGGAAGACACAACTGTTCAAGGATACAACATTCCTAAAGGAACAATTGTCATGAACAACATCTGGGCTGTTCACAACGATCCCAGATACTGGAAGAATCCCAGTGAATTCTTTCCAGAACATTTCCTCAGTCAAGATGGTACTACTTTAGTGAAACCAGAATATTTCATTCCATTTATAATCGGTAAGATTAGCCGAATATTTTATTGATTCATTCATGACGTAACTAGATCTTCCTTTTAAGAAGTTTGTCAATATAAATGTACATACAGATATCTATATCATTATTTTTGTTTGCTATTTTTATCAGATATTTGTGTTATGATATTCTTCGCTGCTCCTTTTTGAGTTTTGGACAATTTTAATATTATTTCACATTCTTACTCTTATTCTTAAGCCTTCTTTTAGGGTTTTCTGTAAGTACTCCTTTTGAGGTAATTAACTTTACTATATGTTTACAAACAAATCTTAAGCCAACTTGTTTAAAAGTAAACATCACTATGATGTAATAGTTGTTTCATAGCATATACTGAATAATGAGTATCAAATATAGTAAAGAAAAATCTTATAATTTCTTAAATATATAAAAAATAGCATTTTTCAAGTTTTCTATAACATGTAGCTATATGTTTTAAAGAAGATGTTATTTTTTTTATTATTCATCCCTATATTTCAAGTAAATTATTGTTAACAAAGTAATTTATTATGTTTTTTTTTCCTTCTTGGTCAGTTGCAAGTTGTACAATGTTAATAATTCTATTGAAATTTACAGAAAAACAAAAACATACACAGAGCATAATATTTCAACATAAAACATCTCTGGTTTCAAATGTCAGTATATAATATGACATAGATAAAGCTACATAGTTTTATAGATAAGGATTTGTCAGTTGGTGGTATTGAGAGCCTGCACAAGCTGTTTCTTTGAAATAACCACTGTATAATAATTATGTATTCAAACAATTATTTTTAAGATCAATAAAAATGATCTCCATCAATAAAGAGTTCTTCCAAAATCAAATTCTATAAACCTTTAAAAATATTCAAGCTCCTTACCACAATGAGTTGTTATCTGCTGTTAATCAGGACCTTATTGAAGAGTTTGTTTGTTTGTTCTTGAATTTCGCGCAAAGTTACACGAGGGCTGTCTGCGCTAGCCGTCCCTAATTTAGCAGTGTAAGACTAGAGGGAAGGCAGCTAGTCATCGCTACCCACCACCAACTCTTGGGCTACTCTTTTATCAATAAATAGTGGGATTGACCGTCACATTATAACGCCCCATGGCTGAAAGGGCGAGCGTGTTTGGTGGGACGAGGATTCGAGTCCGCGACCGTCAGACTGCGAGTCGAGAGCCCTAACCACCTGGCTATGCCGAGCCAGTTATTGGAGAGAGCGTTACCACTCTCTGTGTATGGACAACTGTATTAAAGCAATACAAAACTCATCTGATCATCATTTGATAGAGCAAAACAGTGTCGACGATCTTCAACTACCCATTATATGTAAAATGTATAAAGCTTTAGAATATATGTTATAACCTAGTAAAACACGTAGGCATCTCTTGTAAAAAAAAGTAAACAAATAAGTATTAGGAAAAAAAATGCACCGCTAAATATAAAATCTATGTAGGGCTGGCTACTGAACTTGAAAAAGTGGGACTGTTACGTTTCTGTATTCGTTTGTTAATTTCCCGTATAATTTCTTTCTGATGAAACTTTAGCGATACAAGTCCTTTCTTAAATAAAACTAGTTTATTCTTTCTTAATACAACTTTGTAATACAATTAATTCCCACAGTCACTTTAACCTCAACACACGCTATAATTCACAACAATTCACACACTTTACTTACGGTCACTACCGCGCTTGTCAGTCTCTATCTCTGCCTGTCTGCAATTATCTATGCCGTCACTTCCTCTCTCCGCTTTATTTGCCGGGCTTATATATTAAAATAGAGGGCGCCTAGAAAACGCTCGGGCCTTCATGATCCGTCTAGAATATCATGACGTGTTACCAGCGTCACGTGACTTCCGCTGTCGTAACAGAACCATACAAGATAGGGATGGAAGAGGACATATCACTTGATCAGATAATGATCACATAGCGGGCTAAGCCATCTCGATTTTACATGGATAATAAAATCCCTACATTACTGGCTTCCTCACTAGCAAAACAAATATAACCATAATCTACAATCGAAAAAATGTTACTCTATTGTAATATAGTCATAAAAGTAGTATTCTAAAGTCAACTATAGGAAAGGTATAATGGTGAAAGCTGAAATTCTGCTCAAACACCAAGCTTTGGATAGAAGAATGTACAATGCTAGTACAGATAGCCCATGCCTAACTTTTCGCAAATATTGTGAAACGAAGACGGAAACACAATTTAAAATGTCATAATGATTTTAGTCTAGAATCTTTAAATCTTGGCTCATTCTACCATAATTGTGTGACTTTCGTGTCAGAAAAAGTATTGATATTTGTTTACTGTTCTTCAAAAGGAAAACGCTCTTGTCCCGGTGAGAAGTTGGCCCTAGTTGAAATGTTTCTATATTTTGTGTCTATACTTCAACGCTTTACCGTGGCTCTCCCTGCCGGTGAAAAACCAAACTTTGATGGAATTTTTGAACTGAATTGGGACGCCAAATTCCATCATATTAGATTTCTATTTCGTTAAGTTGAAAAAGATACAAGCTTCTTCTGGAACATGTTTTACAATCCTAATTAATTTTTTTTGTAGCAGTTGGAGACTAGTATATACACTGCTTGTTATTTGTAAGTGGATAATTATTTCTAGTAAACATATGAAATATTTGTATTCTATAGTTCTGTACGTTACACATTGATGTATTACTATATTATTACATGTGCTCATATTATATTGTTCAGTCAATAAATAAATTTCTTGCATTTCTACCCAATATTAAGTTTCAAACATCTTTTACTGATCGCTAAACCTAACACCACTGTATATTTATGTTATCAATTGCAGTGGGTTAATCTATTGTTACGGAGAAGAACGACTTTTTACGGTCTTTTAATTCATACTAATCAGTGTAAACCAAGAGTCTTGAGTTTTATTCAATATTAACATTAATTATTAATTACAAATCTATATAAATATAATAGTACTGTCGTATTGGTGAAACAATTACATATTTATATTACTATAACTCTGAATGTACTGTATGTATATTCAGTAATTTGACAAGCTTTCAATAAATATGCCATGAAAATCAAATAAGAGATTTTTTTTTTCTTGATAAAGCATATCTACTAAAGATTTCCATATGAACTTACATAATATTGCTGAGTGAGTTTGAGTGGAAGACGATTTTAAATTAAGAATTAAAATAGTTTTTCATCTTACAACTTTCACATTTCATTTGCATAACTTCTAGAACTTTCTAAATGGTAAAACTTTATATTTTATCCCACATTTTTCAAACTCCTAACACTAACTGTAGATAAATCATCAATATAATACAAGATGAAATGAAACGAGTGATGCCATTTTATTCCTTTGCGTTGATCCTAACGGTTTCAAGATGTGTTTTATTTCAATTTTGTAATTTTATTGCTGTACTTTGTACCAGTTGGGCAGTAATTATCGTGTTATCAAAAGCAATAAATCACAGTTGGAAACATTAGCTGTTTCTAAATGCACATGACGGTATGATAAAACATGACAAACATATGGCTTAACCTCAGTTGCTTGGACTTGAACTTATGACGTTTAATTTCCCAGAAGTTTTGTGAGGTTATGCTGAAAAGTTTCCAATTCTTAAGTTTTAGTTACGTTATTAAAAATCTTTAAGAATAAATAAACAATAAACTGAACTTTTTTGTTAGTATGATCAAAGTTCTTGTTTAGAAAAAGATGTTTACATGATCATGGGATAACCATTAAATGACCATACAGTGAATACAATTAGTTTATTGGAAGATCAACAACTGAAAGAATGTCATTCTATAAAATCTGTATAACAGCAAATTACTTCAATGTTTTCCAATAAAAATTTGATGTGGAAAAGATTGAAGAAATTTCACTAGAGATATGTCTATGATACATGATAATATGAAATATTATTTTAGGGACATTAATGGTCAGTCTTAATTCTCGTTTCTGATTTAAATGTCTGAAGCCATTAGGTTATCTTTTGCGGTTAATGTTGGCAGACAGTTGCCGTTATAAACTCCTGAACAAAATTATAATATTATGTCATAAATCATTGTGATTTTGTGTTGCGTTGCCATGCGATATTATACTCGTTGATTTGTAGTCTGTAAGAGATAACATGAAGAGCAATAAGGAAAATGTGATCTAATACAAGATAATAAATGACATAGACTGTATAAATCAACTAAATCTGTGACACGTTGATAACAATTATTTGAGTCAATATTGTTTTTTTCAAAATTTGGGAAAAAACATGGGCTATACTATAGCCTTGGCTTTTCGGTGAAAATATGAATATTTTTGAGAAATGGAATAAGGTGCTATTTTAGTTCAAAATTAATCTAAAAATATCGGATAGGGCTAATTTCGTCGGAAAACTCAAAATTGAAATAATACAGCATTAGCGAAAAATATTATGTACCGTGAAAAGATAAAAAAAAACTTGAACTTTCGCTAACACAGAGTAAAAACAATCCAAAAGGTGGAGTTTATTTTGCAAGAAGACGTGATGGCCTATTAGATGTTGGGATTTTGTTTGAATAGCCTTACTTTCAAAAATATTTTTTGTTTACAATATTAAAAAAGAAAAAAAAACAGTAAAATTGAAATTATCCAAAGTTTTGATAACAGATTATCAAAACACTAATCGGAATTTTGATGAAAGGATATCAATTTTCAAAGTCTTACTTCGAAAGCATCTTTGTATTGAAATATGAGGAAAAACTATTTTTTTTCAAAATACCGGCAGAATCATGGGCTATAGCCTTGGCTTTTTGGGTAAAATATGATTTTTTTTGGAAAATGAAAAAACGTGCTTTTTTGACGCAGAATTAATAGAAAAATATCTGGTAGGGCTTATTTCTTTTTAAAACTAAAATTTGAGACATTATACCAATAACGAAAAATATTCTGGCCCTGAAAAGATAAAAAAA
>NW_013674489.1:22945-28344 GCF_000517525.1 Limulus polyphemus | reverse complement strand
AGTACAAGGTTCCTAACTGAATATTTGGTGACCCAAACAGTACAGGGTTCCTAACTGAACGTTTGGTGATCCAAACAGTACAAGGTTCCTAACTGAACGTTTGGTGATCCAAACAGTACAAGGTTCCTAACTGAACGTTTGGTGATCCAAACAGTACAAGGTTCCTATTTGAACATTTGGTGATCCAAACAGTACAAGGTTCTTAACTGAACATTTGGTGACACAAACAGTACAAGGTTCCTAACTGAACGTTTGGTGATCCAAACAGTACAAGGTTCCTAACTGAACGTTTGGTGATCCAAACAGTACAAGGTTCCTATTTGAACATTTGGTGTAATAAATAAAAAAACATTCACATCATCTGTTAGTCTGCTTACTGTTAAAATACACTGTTCAGTGCTAGCCCATTATATTAACATTATCCAACATGAGTAGTTTGCATTATCTTCAAAAGCTGAAACATTTAACTAGTGAACAAATTTAGAATCGTAAAGTTTTCATGCTACTTATCACTGATGTTAACTTTCTAAAAAACTGAAACTAAAATAGTAACCAATTTTTGAATTAATAAATAATGTTTTTTACTTACTAAATTCACATTTCATTTTCAGTGGACCTTACAACTAACTGTGGTGGAACCTTGGAATAATATCATCTCAAAATATATCTAAGTTTTTAATAACTTTCTCAGAAAATGTTAAAATGACACAAACAGTAGAATTCACTAATACTATTTGTACTTGTAAGAAAATGTATAGGACAATTTCACGGTTTGCAAAAAGTCCAGTATTAAACTGTACAATCATCGATACACTACGGCTTGCTTTCATCACAAATATGGAATCTTCAACCCTGATATGTTACTAAACGAACTGCAGAGGTTCCAGGTTATTGCTGATTCGACACCCAAGCTTTACACCTCCTTCACATAAGAGTGAGTTAGGAACATTATCATCTTGAGTTATCATAGAAAGAAGAAATAATAATAGCTACAAATGGACTGTACATGTTATCTTACAAACAGAGAAAGTTTACTAATTTACATAATACGGATTTAAGTCTCAAACCTCTTCACTTTGTTAGACGTTTCCCAGTTTAAGAGATCCAAGTAATCCTTACATAAAACTGGGTATACGAATTATTGCATTTAGTTGCCTCTGAAAGTTATGGGTAAACCAAAATCTTTTCCTCACCAATACCCACCAAAGGTTTGCAAGAACTGGATTCAGAGAAGTTTTTCTAACATGGTGTATGCCACTTCAATCTACCGATTCAATGGTAGCAAATATCTTTCCATCCCACAAAGGTAAAACTTCACTATCGTCTGATACCTCTTCATTTATCACTCCAGTACCAAATTCATTGCATTCTTTCTTGAAGAAGTATCTGGGGAAAGAAAAGTTATTAAATGTTGTTAATATCAAGCACTACTGTTAACTGAATTTTGGAGAGCTATTTGTCAGTTAACAGTAGTGCTTGATATTAACAACATTTAATAACTTTTGGAGAGTTATTTGGCTTGATATTAACAACATTTAATAACTTTGTCAGTTAACAGTAGTTTTTGGAGAGTTAGCTTGATATTAACAACATTTAATAACTTTTTAAATTACAAACTATTTTAAATGTTCAGATTACAGGTACTACATGTTAATTCTATTTAGAAAAGTTAAGTTATTTGAATGAAAGAATATCCAAACTTTAATACGTAAACCTTAGAAGGTGAGTCAGTTTTGTAAACTAGAAGTTGTGTTATTATGGAGAGTTTAATAACCTTCAGAGAATTATTTGTTAGTTGATACTAGTGTTTGATATTAACAACATTTAATAACTTTTGGAGAGCTATTTGTCAGTTAACAGTAGTGCTTGATATTAACAACATTTAATAACCTTGGAGGAGCTATTTGTCAGTTGACAGTAGATGAAGATATTTTTAAATTACAAACTATTTTAAATGTTCAGATTACAGGTACTACATGTTAATAATCAGTGAATGAAGTGTTTAACCATTACATAGTAAAATACTGATCTAATTATAAATATTAAGTTTGTTTTAAGGCTCATAATTTGGTTTCTGTAATATGAAGTATTACAGAAACCAAAATATGAGCCTTAAAACAAACTTAATATTTATAATTAGATCAGTATTTTACTATGTAATGGTTAAAATTCCTTCTGTCTCCAGAGACCAATGTCAACACTTCATTCACTGTTTACTTTTAAAAATTAAATCTACTTTTTAAGTTACTTTTTTGAAGATTATAAAGAGTTTTGTAAGTGATTCTTTGGAGTTACTTTAAATCAACTTTTTTAAATCAAAACAGTTTGTGAATCTACCTCATATCTGATTTGGATATTTAATTATTTTCATGTAAAAACATACCTGTAATTTCCTTTTTTACTAACAAGAGCTTTGAACTGCTTCAGAGTAATATTTTTCCCAGGAAGTTTTGTCCTGTAAGGCACCGATTCCCCAGAAAAACAGTATCCAATAACAGTGATGTCAGCAGTTTGTGAAGAATGAGCATGAAGAACTGGCAAGGTGTTCTTGCTCAATTTTCGCATGCTATAAAAGAATGACACTTTTTAATGTAGCTACAGAAGAGATGTTGACACATATATTATAAACATACTGTAAGACACACTTTGTTAAAGATTTTTCATACTGTCACACACGTTAACACACATAAGATCTTTAACAAACATACTGTCACACACGTTAACACATATAAGATCTTTAACAAACCTACTGTCACACACATTAACACATATAAGATCTTTAACAAACCTACTGTCACACATGTTACCACATATAAGATCTTTAAAAAACATACTGTCACACACGTTAACACATATAAGATCTTTAACAAACCTACTGTCACACACGTTAACACATATAAGATCTTTAACAAACCTACTGTCATACACATTAACACATATAAGATCTTTAACAAACCTACTGTCACACACATTACCACATATAAGATCTTTAACAAACCTACTGTCACACACATTAACACATATAAGATCTTTAACAAACATACTGTCACACACGTTACCACATATAAGATCTTTAACAAACATACCGTCACACACATTACCACATATAAGATCTTTAACAAACCTACTGTCACACACGTTAACACATATAAGATCTTTAACAAACCTACTGTCACCCACATGACATTCAGCACTACCTATGGCATTCAAGGATATTTATAACAGATTTCTCTATGGGTTCCAAGTTCTTTACAGAAACCTGGCCACAACTTGTTTCACTTTTGAAGCACTTCTTCTGTTTATAATACAGCAAAAGTCAACATAGAAAAACAGGCTTTAATGTTGCTATTTTCTGTTAATATTATGTTTAAAAATTCTTTAATAACTTTAATTCAGCTATACTAACACATTTTGCATGATAAAAAAAATCTGTTGCCAAATCCCACTCTAGATTATTATCATACTAATATATTTAACAATCGTATCGAAGAAAAGTCCAACTTCACAAAAAAAACTTTATTTTGATAACAACTATTCATATTTCTTCAAACATTAGCTGCATAAAAGACAAAAACCAGGTTAAGCAAGTTCTTAGGGAAACAATACTTCCAAAGATATACCTAGTTTTACTAGATTTTACATCTTCCAGTCGTCGCTTAGCTTCCAAAAGCTGGGTGTCTGTGTCAGGAGGTGGGAGGATTGGCATGGATAGATCCAGAGCAATAGGCTGAGTGGGATGTAACTCGCACGAAAAAGGATGAGACTTCGGGCACATTCCACTGCTTGACGAGTGAAGAGAATGGGGCCAGGGTATAGAAACCCCTATCTCCAAGGAACCTGAACGTGAGGTGTTATAAGCCAGTGGCTTCTTGGAGTGGCTGAGAAAAAAAAAACACTGGTAAAATTAGACATTCATCATTATGATCTTACAATAGTCAAAAAACTTAACAGACCTAAATTTATGATAAAAATCATATTAATTGCAGATTTCTTTCAACATTTCTCGTATTTCCTACAAGTCGCTGCCAAAGAGGCTTTGTGGTCAATACTAGAACTCGTCAGTTGGGTTGAACAATGAAACGAATCTCTGATTTTATATCCGTAATGGAGAAATTAAGAGGAGTGTTTTTTTTATAGAAAAGCCACATCCGGCTATCTGCTGTGTCCACCAAGGGGAATCAAACTCCTGATCTTAGCATTGTAAATCCAACGACTTTCCGCTGTCCCACCGATGATCAAAGTGATTTTTATTACAAATTTTGAGCTTACTAGTTTCTAAACATTCACCTGTTTTCACTGTTTAAATTAGAAATACCAATAAAATACCTTCAGAAGAATTATATTTAAAATATGTTTAAAAACAATATCTAACTATAATTCTGATAAATATTTTCATAAAATACCACGTAATAAACAGAAATGTTTATAATAATAACAGATACAAAATGATACAGGTTTGAATGAAGTCTACATTAAGCCTCACTCTTTCTAAGTAGCTTAACTCCTTAAACCCGAGCAGACGCTGCCAATGTTTGGCCAAAAATCTAGATCTACCCTTTGAATGATCACAGCATTTGATAACATTTATGTCTCTTCGGCTCAAAACTAACCCAAACCAAGATGTTATCCACTCTTTTATAAACATATCAGAAATTTTATAAGGTATGTGATAATTATTAGGACATTTTAGAAATAATTCTGGCAGAATGAACAAAATATTATGGGTTTTAAAGAGTTAAACTTTAAAACACGCACAAAAAAATTAAGTACTAAATTCAAACAGTGAAAATAGCTGGTATAATAACTAGCTGTCTTTTTCACAGACTATCAAACATTTTATCCAATTGCTACTCTCTCTAAAATTTAACTGGCTTATAAACTTTCTAACACACACACATACTGAATTCATCAATTTATTTATGTAGCATAGTGTTACATCTTTCAAACCATATACCAGATAACTCCATAACACAACCACAAAAAGACTGATCAACTGTTTATATTACAAAAAACAACTATTGTTAGAAAAGTTTTTATTTCTATTCTGAAAGCTGGCAATCTTAATTACAGCTTTCTACACACACAAACACAAAGAAATAAATTTTCAAATGTTTCTTTTAAATTAAAGTAATTTCAACCCCTTCTTACTCAATCTACTACTCTATAGTAGCTTTGTAATCCAATGTTGATAAGCTACTGGTTGTACACTGATAAAACAATGCCTGACATTTTCAACCCCTTCTTACTCAATCTACTACTCTATAGTAGCTTTGTAATCCAATGTTGATAAGCTACTGGTTGTACACTGATAAAACAATGCCTGACATTTTCAACCCCTTCTTACTCAATCTACTACTCTATAGTAGCTTTGTAATCCAATGTTGATAAGCTACTGGTTG
>NW_013674489.1:19456-22213 GCF_000517525.1 Limulus polyphemus | reverse complement strand
AGAAACTGTCATACTTTATAAAAAACACATTCAATAACAGTTAAAACAGTTTAAATGGTTCTTACCCTTGTCAACCTGGTGATGGTGTAGAACAATATAACAGTTTAAATGGTTCTTACCCTTGTCAACCTGGTGATGGTGTAGAACAATATAACAGTTTAAATGGTTCTTACCCTTGCCAACCTGGTGATGCTGTAGAGAAATATAACAGTTTAAATGGTTCTTACCCTTGTCAACCTGGTGATGGTGTAGAACAATATAACAGTTTAAATGGTTCTTACCCTTGCCAACCTGGTGCTGGTGTAGAGAAATGTAACAGTTTAAATGGTTCTTACTCTTGCCAACCTGGTGCTGGTGTAGAGAAGTATAACAGTTTAAATGGTTCTTACCCTTGTCAACCTGGTGATGGTGTAGAGAAATATAACAGTTTAAATGGTTCTTACTCTTGCCAACCTGGTGTTGGTGTAGAGAAGTATAACAGTTTAAGTGGTTCTTACCCTTGCCAACCTGGTGCTGGTGTAGAGAAATGTAACAGTTTAAATGGTTCTTACCCTTGCCAACCTGGTGCTGGTGTAGAGAAGTATAACAGTTTAAATGGTTCTTACCCTTGCCGACATGGTGCTGGTGTAGAGAAATGTGATCGACTTGGTTTTTTGTGTCGCATAGAAGAATCTTTTTCTGAGTCAGGACCACGAGCATGAGAAGAGTACTTCTCATTCTCCATCATCCAGTGATACACCCTACAAAGTGAAGATAATTTACACTGTGTCTTTCAATGAAGCCAATAGTAAAGAACACAATGTCACGTGTCATCCATCATTGAACAGACCAACTACATGTGTACAATGTCACGTGTCATCCATCATTCAACAGACCAACTATATGTGTACAATGTCACGTGTCATCCATCATTCAACAGACCAACTATATGTGTACAATGTCACGTGTCATCCATCATTCAACAGACCAACTATATGTGTACAATGTTACGTCATCCATCATTCAACGAACCAACTACATGTGTACAATGTCACGTGTCATCCATCATGCAACAGACCAACTACATGTGTACAATGTTACGTGTCATCCATCATTCAACAGACCAACGACACTCATACAATGTCACGTGTCATCCATCACTCAACAGACCAACTACATGTGTACAATGTCACGTGTCATTCATCATTCAACAGACTAACTACATGTGTACAATGTCACGTGTCATCCATCATTCAACAGACCAACTACATGTGTACAATGTCACGTGTCATCCATCATACAACAGACCAACTACATGCATACAATGTCATGTGTCATCCATCATTCAACAGACCAATTACATGTGTACAATGTCACGTGTCATCCATCATACAACAGACCAACTACATGCATACAATGTCACGTGTCATTCATCATACAACAGACCAACTACATGTGTACAATGTCACGTGTCATCCATCATTCAACAGACCAACTACATGTGTAATCCTAAAGAAATTGTACAATTTCTACTCCTTAGCCTTTTCTATTCTGATATAAAGTGTGGGAAATTTTTACTGTATATAATTACATATCTCCATATTACATATACAAATTTCTTAATGTGTGTATTTACATATAAAAAGTATAAACACTTTACTGTGTATATTAACAAATAGGGCTTGGAAAATAAGCAATTTAAGTCATTAATCAGCTCAAAACACAATCCATTTTAAAAACAACATGTAATCACCCATCAAACTTACAATATATCATTTATTGAAACTGTTTAAATAAGTTTACATGAACAAATGGACAGGTTCAGAGTGACACTTGAGGAGAGTCTCGGAGGAATAATTTACAAAAGTATCAGGTGGAAAGGATGATGCTTGAAAAGCCTTTTGTCTTCTGTCTTCAGGTCACTTTGCACTGGTTTTTGTGGTGCATGGGAAGATTGGAGAGGACTTAACATGGTTGGTTGGTGGAACAAGAAATGATTTGAGCAACGGTAGCCACAAACTACTGATTTCAAGGCCCAAGTCTTTATTTAGCAATAGTTTCATTGCAATGTTGTAAAAAGAATGTTTGATTTTTCATGTTTTACAGAATTTACCCGAGTTGACACCCTGGGGTTTCACATTTAGAGTTGTTGAGTGAAATCAGTTGGGACACTATTAAAGTAGACTGTAACATCAAAACTGACAAGGACATCCTGGGGTTTGACATTTAGAGATGTTGAATGAAATGCTTTGAGCTGTGGACATTATGTTCAATATTACCCCATTGTGTTGATAGGATAAGTAATAAGTTAAGTGATGGCAAGGTGAGTTTATGGCACTGATATTAACTCTGACAAGTTTGTCGATCTTAGGCAATCCATAAAACTGTGGAGGATAGTTAATACTGGTTCTTGGTTGTGTTTTCATTTTTGGGTTTGTTTAAAGTTCTATTGATGAGACTCTCTGTTTTTTATGTAGGGTAATTGTTGAGCTTTTTGTATTGGTAGCAGTCTAGTAACTATATGATCTTGGTGTGTGGTAGCCATCTAGTAACTGTCTGATCTTGGTGTATGGTAGCCATCTAGTAACTGTCTGATCTTGGTGTCCGATCGCCATCTAGTAACTGTCTGATCTTGGTGTATGGTAGCCATCTAGTAACTGTCTGATCTTGGTGTCTGGTGGCCATCTAGTAACTGTCTAGTCTCAGTGTCCAATCGCCATCTAGTAACTGTCTGATCTTGGTGTATGGTAGCCATCTAGTAACTGTCTAGTCTCAGTG
>NW_013674489.1:13634-18676 GCF_000517525.1 Limulus polyphemus | reverse complement strand
AAATGTCTGATCTTGGTGTCTGGTAGCCATCTAGTAAATGTCTGATCTTGGTGTCTGGTAGCCATCTAGTAAATGTCTGATCTTGGTGTCTGGTAGCTATCTAGTAAATGTCTGATCTTGGTGTCTGGTAGCCATCTAGTAACTATCTGATCTTGGTGTTTGGTAGCTATCTAGTAAATGTCTGATCTTGGTGTCTGGTAGCCATCTAGTAACTGTCTGATATTGGTGTCTGATGGCTGTCTAGTAAATGTCTGATATTGGTGTCTTAATCATTTGCATCTATGATTACTGTGCCATTTCCTGTATCTGTAAGTAAAATTTTAATAATGTCATACCCTCTTAGATAATTCAAGGCACTAAATTTTTGTTTCATAATGTTGGATTTTGGCATCTTTGCATTTCATAAAGACTGATGAAAACACAGAATCATGCCCTAGCAGAATGTCATCCTTTTATTTTTCTCCAAGACTTTCTCTTCAAGCATCAGTCTGAACTAGACAGTTGCTGCCCATTTCAGCTTTGTATATCACGAGTAATCTGGTTAAATCATCTAAAAAGTGTTTGTAAGTAGTGATAATACATTTTATAAAATGTAATCTCTTTGTATTATTGAAATAAACACACACACACACACATGCATGATTATACAGAAAAACATTTTGTTTCATGAGTATCTTACTCACTTAAGTAGTCAAGAAACAAGTTATAATGAGTTGTATAGAAATAAAATCAAAAGTTCTTACCTTTCACTACAAGGCTGAGTAGGATCACACGTAACACTATCAATACAGCTTCTTCCCGAGTCAGTGCCCGATAGCTTTTTGCTACCCGATTTTCGTGATGTTTCCTTTGACCGCCTGGTCTGCTGGTGGTCAGTTTGTGACATGATGAACTGCTCTGGTGGTTCACCACATCCTCTACCCAGTTCCAAGGATGTGCCCATTTCTGCATGGTGGTGGTGGAGATGCCTATGTTCATAGTAAGGAGAGAATTTGGTGGTTTCATAGTTTGAAGAGAAGTTGTGAACTGTTCCACTATCACTTGAACAGATTTGTCGTTCCTGGAACACAGAAAAACGTTTTGAAAACTTTTCTACTTACATAAATATATTTGTATGTATTAAACTTTACTATTTAAGGTTAATATAGCAACTATATAATCAATCTAGTGACTTGTTTTTTTAAAACCTTATTTTTTCACATCCTGATGTACACTTCTAACTGAATCATATGGACGACTGGAGATAGCATTTCAACTTGCTGGCTAGTACAAGTTTTCAATTATTGACTCTTTTAGACATTATTACCTTACAAATTAACAATGACTTTTGTAAAAATACAAATCTTGTTACTTTTGGTCTCCTAAATGCATAACAAACTACCTAACTTTGGGCATCTAAAGTATAACAAAATTCCACATATCTTAAGATTAAACTTTTGTACCTTTATTTGTGGGGCCAAGCTGCTATGAGATGAAACTGATTGGTAAGGACTACTGTAGACTCCTCCCGAGCTCACACTTGGATTTGACATAAAGGGACTAAAACCTGACACTCCAGCTGTACCAGGTCTGGGATGGGGAGAAAACTGATTCGGAGATCTGTTTGGAGTGTGATGTGAAGAGTCGTTCCATACTCTGGACACATGCTGGTCCAAAATAGACTGGTCATTTTCTTCTGTAACCTCCTGCTTTTCTTTTATGGTTGCTGTTAAAAGCTGCGGTGGAATCCCAGCAAATCTTCCAACTGAGTGAGAGACAGACGAGAGTAATGTTGCTTTTTCTTCCACAATCTGTAAAATATACATCATTATGCTTATAATAAAACAGTTTTGTAAAAGTGCCTGTACATCCATGACTCTATATAAGAGTCACACAAAATGTAAACAAAAATACTATTAATATTGAAGTTAGTCTTACTAACTATTGTAGAGGTTTTCTGTGTATTTCACTTACATATTTTCTTGACCAGTTATTTAAACAGAAATGTTGTAACACACACAAAACATAAAAATTATGCAAAATATGGATCCCACTGTTAGAAGGTAGCATAAAAACAAGACCTTGATTTAAGGGTTTATAACCAACAATGCTTACATTCTGGGCCACATTACTCATTCAGTCTCATTTTGTACTTTAAGTGGTTTATGTCTATCTTATTAAAAACTATGGAACTCAAAGCTAGAAGCTTTAAGAAACTGATGAAGAATAGGCCTTAACTGTCTAGCAAAATAAAGAAAGATCCAAGTTACATTTTAAGTATACCTTAAATATGAGTTATACTTGTAGTTTTATGAGATATAAACTGGGTAATGCCACTGGGTGAGCTACACTTGTAGTGTTATTAGAAGTAATCTCGAGCTATTCTCGTGGTGCTGTGATATAGAATCTGAGTGATGCCAAGGGTGAGCCAACATGTTTTATGAGATAGAATCTGAGTGATGCCAAGGGTGAGCCAACATGTTTTATGAAATAGAATCTGAGTGATGCCAAGGGTGAGCCAACATGTTTTATGAAATAGAATCTGAGTGATGCCAAGGGTGAGCCAACATGTTTTATGAAATAGAATCTGAATGATGCCAAGGGTGAGCCAACATGTTTTATGAAATAGAATCTGAGTGATGCCAAGGGTGAGCCAACAGAGAGATCGAAAACAATTGAAGATTATATTATATTTTCATCCAGGTAGATCAAGACACTCAAGTTTCTATTAACAGAAAGAAGATGCATCTGTTGTTTTAACCCTACAAATATATCTTTATAATAAAAACTCCTTAAGTATTCATTGTTTAATAATCAATATAATACATGAAATAAATGTCTACATTTAGTTCAGGACCAAAATAAAGAACTCTACCTTAAGTATTCATTGTTTAATAATCAATATAATACATGAAATAAATGTCTACATTTAGTTCAGGACCAAGATAAAGAACTCTACCTCTAGTTTTTTTAGAGAATCTTCAATTTTTTCCTGAGTTTCCCTTTCGTTTTTTAGTTTTAATAATTTCTGGATCAAAATTTCTGCAAATTCTTGTTGACTCACAGGACTGGTAAACTCTTTTGGTGGTCGCTGAGTTCGCTAAAAGGGTTTTTAATATAATATATAATTTACTAAAGGAAAATGTTTTGTAAAAATGAAATATGTGATGTCAGAAAAGTGATATAAACCATGAGAAACCGGTATACTGACAGAGATATATAAACATTAATCCACTATCATTAAAGTTGGTGCTCACTATTTAAAGCAAGTTGAATTATAAATTTAAAGTAAAAACAAGATTTTTGTACTGTACTTTACAACAAATGGCTTTTATGGTAATCACTCAGACCACTATTCAGGAGGGTCAGAAACAGGTAAGTTCAAAATATGTTCATAAAACAGATTCCAAAAACCATACAAGATCCTTAGGTTTCATCACGGATGTTTGTTTAATTAAAAAGCACAAAATATCTGTTTTTTTCAAGTTGAAACTTTACAGGTATTATAGCTTGATGATCCTTATTGAAACTGGCATTCTTCTTTACTGCTCGTTGATGTCTCTTCAACTGAGTCCTTGACGACAGATTAGGCCCACAGTCACTGTCAGGGAAAACATATTCTATGTTTAATACATGTACTTTATAAAAACAATTTAATTATGAAATACAACAATATTTTAATACTGAACTAGCAAGATTATAATATTTTTACCAAGTACAACGATGGTTCTTAAACTAGCCTTACAAGAACGTGCCACTTTAACAACACAGTAATTCTCCCCAAAACCATATCCTAGACCCCCATAATTCTTATAACAATCATATTTTATACCTTTTGTAAAGCCTGGTTATGTACACAAAAACTCAACTTTCTATATAGATATATTCAAAAAGTACAATGTTATTTTTAACCACAGTTGTACACAATGCCATAAAATCAAACACATTCTTTAGTACACATTTCTCTAAAAATAAATCACATATACCAAAAAACAATATATTTAAAACTATTTATACCCAAGTAACAGATTTTCACTTACACAGTGCTGCCATCTGTTAGAGACATTGTGTCATCAGTCTGTGCATCTGATGAGAGAGACTGGAGTTCACTGTCCTGTGCAGAGGTTGGGAGAACAGTAGCATACTTCACATGGTAAGGGTTAGGAATTTTACTGGATACATGCAAGTAGTGCCTGTTACAACAAGAAGATGTAACATTACTCTCTATTAGAAGCACTTTCATTGACCATCTTCTAAAATTGGGTTTATCTTTATCTAGAAGAAATGCTAACAAAACAAGACTTGGATTACTACCTCAATACACATGTAAGATTCTTCTTTGTTTTCACTCATAACTTCTTAGAATTATAAACAATACAATTCTACCTATAATTACTATTTTCATAAAATAATGTGATTCCTCTAATGTAATTTGTGTGTAAACTCATTATTTAATTGCTGTTTTTATTATTAACTTGAGAGACCAGAGGCTATTACATTAGTACTGGTAGAATCTCCAGTGTTTTCATATCACTTATAAAAATGTTAAACATGAAAAACAAACAAAGCATGATACACATGTAATAATAATAATGCTGAAAAGTTTCCCCAAACATGCATAAACACAAATATCAATCAATATTTATATAATTGTTTCAAATTTTATTATTTTCTCTTCTTCAGTTTAAGGATGTCCTACATTTTACATCAACATCATGTGATCTGTCTTATTCAAGAGTTACATTACCCAAGATTAGATCAATCTAAAGGTTTTTACCTAATCTACACATAATTAGTTACTTTTAACCTATCCACACATTCAATATTCTTGGAGGAAATATTATTCTTTAACTATAGTTAAAACTTCCATAACGAGGTACATTTTGTATTTACCTGAATCATTACACAAAACATATTTACTTTATATGATGGAACAAACTTACCCAGCTTGAGCTTCAGGTCGATAACGAGGTACATTTTGTATTTACCTGAATCATTACACAAAACATATTTACTTTATATGATGGAACAAACTTACCCAGCTTGAGCTTCAGGTCGATAAC
>NW_013674489.1:1752-12634 GCF_000517525.1 Limulus polyphemus | reverse complement strand
TATATGATGGAACAAACTTACCCAGCTTGAGCTTCAGGTCGATAACAAGGTACATTTTGTATTTACCTGAATCATTACACAAAACATATTTACTTTATATGATGGAACAAACTTACCCAGCTTGAGCTTCAGGTTGATAGTGAAGTACATTTTGTATTTACCTGAATCATTACACAAAACATATTTACTTTATATGATGGAACAAACTTACCCAGCTTGAGCTTCAGGTTGATAATGAGGTACATTTTGTATTTACCCGAATCATTACACAAAACATATTTACTTTATATGATGGAACAAACTTACCCAGCTTGAGCTTCAGGTCGATAACGAGGTACATTTTCTATTAACCTTGGCCGTTTCTTCAAGGTTTCCCTGATGAAAGAAACTGGCTGCTGACTTTGACCAACATGAAGTTGAGACTCTTCATGTAATGTTGGTAAAATGTCCAATCCTTGCCTAGAGGTACCACTGCTGCTATCAAACATAGAACTTTCTACTTGTTTAGTCAATTTGAGGTGAGAACTCTGCTGCACAAGCTGAATCTGTTCAAGGTATAACTCAGATTTTAGAAAATTTGGGTACGTTGTCCTTGTCATGATGTCTTCAATGTTTTTTTGAGCATTATCAAATATTGTTTGATCAAGCCCCATTTTATTGCCAATTTTACTGGCTATCTCCTCTTTAATTTCAGATTTAATTTCTACAAGTCTAGATCTAATAAATTTTTTATATATCAACTTAATCACTTGTTGAATATAGTTCTTGTCAGTAGGATTTGCTTTCTTGAGGCCCTCACATGCAAACCAGAAGTCCAAGCAATCTGCACATTTTTCCTGAGACAAATATTTCTTAAACAGATTCACTCCGTCCAGATCCTGCAACAGACACTGGAAGTTTTCAGCCCATTTAAAATAACTGGAAGTTCCTGAAAATGATGGTTTAACATCAGAACAACATGTGTTGTTGCTGTCCACACAATATGGAGGACTGTACTGAGGCTCTGAAGAGAGGGTTTCACTTTCTCCTCCTCTGAAATCCCTTCTGTTTCCGTAAGTTTCAGTTTTATGGCCGGATACCCTCCAATGACTAGCACACAGTGAACCAATATCTTGAGCCCCTGTGTCAGGATGAGGTATGGGTTTCTGGAACCTTTCAGCCTGTACATTCTGAAGTTCATTCTCTTCTCCATCTGCAGGAGATCTTCCTGATGACTTGATAAATTTCTTTTCACTAATGTTGGACAGAAGTACTCCATGCACATCACCACTCATTCTTGTCAACCATGTCTCTTAATCCTCCTACCAATCTCCATAGTGATTATTTAGCCTATGAAATATACAGATCTGTAATCAATCTTCAAACGAGCAGTTTTAAGTGTATACTTCTTTTGCAATTGCACAATTTTCCAACTAACATTAGTATTAAAAACTATTAATGGATTAAAAATTCTGTTTTGGATACATTAAACAAAATAAAATATCTCACTATAAAGTTGACATTAAGTCACATCACTTTGTAATCCATGAATATATGGTTGACGTTAAGTCACGTCATTTTGTAATGCACTACTATAAAGTTGACGTTAAGTCAAGTCACTTTGTAATGCACTACTATAAGGTTGACGTTAAGTCAAGTCACTTTGTAATCCATGAATATATGGTTGACGTTAAGTAATGTCACTTTGTAATCCATGAATATAAGGTTGACGTTAAGTCACGTCACTTCGTAATGCACTACTATAAGGTTGACGTTAAGTCACGTCACTTTGTAATGCAGCACTATATGGTTGACGTTAAGTCATGTCACTCTGTAATGTACTACTATTAGGTTGACGTTAAGTCACGTCACTTTGTAATGCACTACTATTAGGTTGACGTTAAGTCACGTCACTTTGTAATGCACTACTATTAGGTTGACGTTAAGTCATGTCACTTTGTAATGCACTACTATAAGGTTGACGTTAAGTCACGTCACTTTGTAATACACTACTATAAGGTTGGCGTTAAGTCACGTCACTTTGTAAGGCACTACTATAAGATTGACGTTAAGTCACGTCACTTTGTAATGCACTACTATAAGGTTGATGCTTAGTGACGTCACTTTGTAATCCATGAATATATGGTTGATGTTAAATCACGTCACTTTGTAAGGCACTACTATAAGATTGACGTTAAGTCACGTCACTTTGTAAGGCACTACTATAAGATTGACGTTAAGTCACGTCACTTTGTAATGCAGTACTATATGGTTGACGTTAAGTCACGTCACTTTGTAATGCAGTACTATATGGTTGATGTTAAGTCACGTCACTTTGTAATGCACTACTATAATGTTGACGTTAAGTCACGTCACTTTGTAATGCATTACTATAATGTTGACGTTAAGTCACGTCACTTTGTAATGCATTACTATAAGGTTGACGTTAAGTCACGTCACTTTGTAATGCATTACTATAAGGTTGACGTTAAGTCACGTCACTTTGTAATGCACTACTAAAAGATTGATGCTAAGTTACATCTTTGTGTAATGGATATTATGCCTAAAAGTTGTATGTATTATCAAATCCTAAAAGCCAAAGTTGTCATAGTTTTTACACTCTAAGAAGAAGCTGAAGTCAGCCAGATAAGATGATTCATGTACCATTAATTTCAGAAGAGGGAGAAAATATTTTATCTATCAATTCACACACTAGGAAATGGAGGATGTATTTAATCAAGAAGACATTAAAAAGATAACTTTTGTTACTATGACATGTTCAGAGATACGGGGAGGATGTCTTTTGACTACTTGATAGAGTGAAGCCGCCTTTGACTTTTTGTCTAGCCTACTTCAGTCCCATCACCAGGAAGAGGCTGTTTCCACCCCTGGAGTAGTGTTGAATAGTAGCTTGTCTTAAATTTGAAAGGCAAATATGTATTTTTTGGTTTAAATTTGCAGTTAAGTTTCGCCAAAATATTTTAACAGTAAATATTAATATTCTGTTGAAAACAAGTTACAGGAGTTTTTTTTTTGTTTCACAGATCTCCACAAAGGAATTCTGCACTTGTCGGTAAATGATAAACTAGAGGGATGGCGGAGAGCCAAACAGGCTGCTGTAATCAAAATGGAATTTGACCGTCGCTCTTATAACGGCCCCAAAGTACTTAGCACGGTTTTAGGGCAACAGGACACAAACCATTATCCCTTGTATTCAAAGTCCGGCACGCTAACCACTAGGCAACGCCAGGTATATATAATTGAAAGAGTTTATTAAGATCCAAAGCAATTATAAGACAACACGTGAAAAAGTTAGTGTGTTACAGGTAATATCCTTGTGTAGGTGTAAGAGAACGTTTCTCCCCTTTGTAAAGGTTAAATTGCCTAGAACTAGGCAAATAGGCCCGTTTGAACCCTAAATGTATTGCTTGCTCAGAACGTGACAAATAGGCCTGTTTGAACCATAATTGTTTTTTCCTTTTTAATTATATATGTGGAATTTCATCAAGTTCTTCTGTTGGATTTAGAAACTTTTATAGAATAAAACTGAGTTAGTCAGTTAAATTGACGGTTTTTTTACATAAAAACTAAGATTTCCCAATAAATTAGTGGATCATCTACTAAATAGAAAAAATAAAGTTGATAAACGATATTTTTTTTACTCGAAATACAATACAAGATAGTAAAATATCAGTGCAGACATAAGCAACAGTGATAGAAAAGGTTTTAAAAATATATCCAATTACCACTGTCTTCATTATAACCATTTCCAAAACTTTGATAAATAATTTCAAAAGTTTCTCAAACGTTGGTTCCAAGGTACATTCGGTTACTAGGGGCGCTTTAAGTAACAATCTACACATGTCTGGAAGTTGGGAGACATTGAAACTTACGTAAGATACCACTGTATTATCCTGACGAATAAAATATTAAACGCCAGATCTCCTGGTGATTTAAATTTTTGACGCCTGAGAATTTTTTTTTTCATGGCGCTATATTTATTTCATTAAAAACAACAACAATGTACGGTATTCATGGATGACGTCATACATCCTGATTGGCCGTATCACAACTACACTCTTGAGACCATGCGAACCCGCCAATTCTTTAGGGTCCTGGGGTATTGACAATAATGTAGGAACTCCTGAAACGTGTGTCGCTGAAAATATAGATGTGAAGTTAAACCATCCGTCACACACTTCTACGAACGTGTTTAAAAACGTGGAGTTCCATTTATGTATATATATATAACTTGTGGTAAACTGAAAGATCAACGTTTCAAATAAACATCAGTCTATCAAAATCTATAAATGGAGATCATTACCTAAGAATGTTGAACATTACCGCACATGGGAAGTGTCGTTTATTAGTTTTAACCAGCTAAACATATCATAATTTTCTTGAGTAAAATAAAGAGGGCAGTAGAAACACTATCCTTGGCACGTGACACTGTCGTTCATTGATAGGTTAAATAGCTTCCTTTATAATTTAATCAAATCATGTGCTCATCTTGTTTATTGGCAGGAAGTACAGTATGTTGACTGCACACGTGAGAGCGACCAACATTTATATTTATGTATTCTGGATCTCATAATGAACATTCTCATCTCATTAACTTAAAACTGCAAACAGGTCGACTGATGTTTCAATTCTCGCTGGTGGTGAGAATTATAGTTCGTCAGGACTCCGCTGAAACAATGCTTATGTTGAATTTCAAAGAGCGTATTGCACGTGAGTTTAGGTGTAGGGTAAGAGGCAAATACGACGGGGGTGAGAAAAAAAAATATGAAATAAAAAGTAACGAAAAAAGAAGAAAGGGTCGAGAAAAGGGTTAAAATAGCAAATAATGAAAATATAAATTATTGAAATAAGCCATTTTAAAAGGAATGTAAGAACGAAGACATTACTAAATACATAAAATGATTATTAGAAACATACACCTAATTAAAATTGTATCAAAGCAAAGTTAAAACAGCTGTAAGTAAAAGTTAAAAATATTACGAACACTAGAGTTGAACTTGTACACAAATAGACAGGAACTTTTTATGAAGTTAAAGGTTGAAGATGGCTAATCACACAGGGTTTGTTGTAATCTTTCCTAATCTATCGTGACCTACTTAAGTTTTAGATTCAATTTTGACTACTTTTTTCCGAGTGTTAGCTTTTACACTAGCCAGATTGTTCTACCGATGTTTTGTTTAACTGGTTTGGTCTGTGGAGTAAACAGACTTTTGGAGATACTATGAGATGGATTTCTGTTGAAGTCCGTGTATGTATGATGTCGTCACATTCTTTCCAATCCCCCTCCCCCGTCTTTCCAGGCAAAGTTCCAAATTAACCAGATCTGTACACGCTTGCAGACATATATTTTAACTTTTCGTCTCAATTATACCCAAGCAACACCGTTTCAACTTATTGAAAGAGGATAGTGGTTTCCGAGCTCCCGTTTCAATAGTTCGATCGCGCAGAAATCTATAGGCACTGCTTGTTGACAAATTTACTGGTATGTCTTCGTATGGAATAGCACGAATACATATGAGGTATGACCGGAGGCTTATCTTGGTGAACCAGGCGGAAATATTTCTTGATTATGTTGTGTACTGTTGCTTAGAGTATACTGACCTTTGTGTTTGTAGATTCTCACCTATTAAAAGACACCGACTTTACGTAACACGAGTGTGGTACGACTTGTTGCAGGTCGTCAAGATTATTCACGTTCCTTTCTTTCCCAGTGCTATAAACTACAAGGAATATTCTATATTAATTGCTGATCTGAGCACATCTTTATTATCGGGGTATAAGAATCTTTTGCCACGGTAAGGCTGTGATGCCACTGGAAATTGATTACGTTTGAGCAGAGGCGCCACTTGTGGAACGCCAATGTCAAAATGTAGTTCTGATACATTCTATTCTACGCGATTTTATGTTTGCCGTTGTTGCCAGGAGACTTGCTGATCTGAACATTCAAGATTGTTTTAATATACTCAACCCTCTGTATTTTACTG
This sequence comes from Limulus polyphemus, assembly GCF_000517525.1. Lineage (NCBI taxonomy): Eukaryota > Metazoa > Arthropoda > Merostomata > Xiphosura > Limulidae > Limulus > Limulus polyphemus. The sequence goes on along the minus strand of NW_013674489.1, from coordinate 6,650 downwards.
TAATCTTAGTCAGTCTCTCTATGTTACATTAACTAACTCATTGTGTTCCATGATGCGATAGATCAAATATAATCTTTAGATAAGAATAGAATATTCTTTTGTCGATTTGAATATTTTTATAACTCTTCTTAACCAGATTACAGATGGATTATGGAAAGCAAGAAGGGGAGAGTCGTGTGCTTCATATATGACAGTCTTACGACTTTCCTCTCCCTCTTCACCACGCCATACATTATTAAAGGTGTAGTAAAACATTCGATGTCTCTTACCCTTCGTCTCTCCCCTGAGTAACAGTAGTAAATTGAACCGTTCAGACAACTATGTTCAACTGAGTAACAATAGTAAACTGAACTACTCAGACAACTATGTTCACCTGAATAACAGTAGAAAACTGAACTGTACTGACAATTATGTTCACCTGAGTAACAGTAGTAAATTGAAATGTACTGACAACTATGTTCACCTGAGTAACAGTAGTAAACTGAAATGTACTGACAATTATGTTCACCTGAGTAACAGTAGTAAACTGAAATGTACTGACAATTATGTTCACCTGAGTAACAGTAGTAAACTGAACTGTACTGACAACTATGTTCATCTGAGTAACAGTAGTAAACTGAACCATTCAGACAACTATGTTCACCTGAGTCACAGTAGTAAACTGAATTTACTTGAATTACAGTATAAAAATGAACTGTACATTTATAATTGTAAAGCTATGTCTAAAAATTTCAGGAAATCAGCCTATATACTCAAAATTAGTATATGTAACATGAAAGCCTAATATTGTGTTTAAACATATTTACTGTCTTGACCTAAATCCTACCCATGGTTTCAGGGTTCGTTCATATTACACTGTAATAATTTTTTCTTTTTTAATTGCTTCTTCTTAGAAATTTATACCACATGTGTCATTTGAAGTATTATTATTTGTCGTTTGTGTGGTACTTAGTTTTCCATCAACCTCCAGTGGATATTGTCAGTAGTATTAAAAAGGATATTGTCCATTTGAAGTATTATTATTTGTCGTTTGTGTGGTACTTAGTTTTCCATCAACCTCCAGTGGATATTGTCAGTAGTATTAAAAAGGATATTGTCCATTTGAAGTATTATTATTATTATTTGTCGTTTGTGTGGTACTTAGTTTCCATCAACCTTCAGGTAAATGCATAGTTGATTAGAAGTATTAAAAATATGTTGTTAGTAGTATTAAAATATATTGTTACACAAAAGAAGTGGGTATTGTTAGTAGTATTAAAAAGGTATTGTTACACTAAAGAAGTGGGTATTGTTAGTAGTATTAAAAAGGTATTGTTAACTAAAGAAGTGGATATTGTTAGCAGGATTAAAAAGGATATTGTTACACTAAAGAAGTGGATATTGTTAGTAGTATTAAAAAGATGTTGTTACACAAAAGAAGTGGGTATTGTAAACAGTATTAAAATATGTTGTTAGTAGTATTTAAAAGATGTTGTTACACTAAAGAAGTGGGTATTGTAAACACGTGACCTGCTCAGTTACAGGCTTTAAATATTTTAGACACAACGTACACAACCCTATATAATGAATTTAAAGAAACTCTAAAAAGAAGTTTAGCCTATTAATTGAATCAGAATTCACAGAAAGTGGTGATTAGTCAGGGAAGTTACCCGAATATTTGTGTGAAAAAGTCTCTAAAGAAGATACTGAGAATCCACTATTGAGATAATGTCAATGTTTAACTTTGAATGGTATCAAACTGATATAAAAGCCAGTGTGTGTCACGTCACTCACGATTTCTCGAAACGGGAGGAGTCATAAAAGCGAAAATGCATTTATCCAGATATTATAGTTCGATTATTGTCCGCCCATTTTAGTGACGGGATGAAAAGGGGCCGTGAAGGGGTGCTGTGAAACCTTATAAATGTAGTGAGTGTTGGTATAATAAGCCTAAAAGATGTAGTGTGGGATCACCTAGCCTAGAGCCAAGTGTATTTTACTTTTCATGAAATTAAAAATATCAATTCAATTTTAAACTTAAATCGTTTCTCAATTAAGCTTTTTTCTGTTATATCACCAACTTTTTTAAATAAAAAACAAACCTCTTTAATCAACGGAAACTCCAAATTACGAAATCAACAAATATATATTTTGTTTTTTATTGTCTATTATACATTTCATTTTATACTTTCAATACATAGACTAACAACAATATTAGGTTATACTTTTGTTCCTAAGCAACATGACATAAAAGCCGTTGTTGGAATGTAGTGTTACTAAAACACACTGGCTGTTCTATATATTAGAAGTTGTTAATCTAACTAATTTTTACCAATAATTATTCCATGAATACGCCACAAATTCAGTTCGTGAATGATCTTAATTTGGATTGGCCCACAAAGGAATTTACCAACGTTTGACTGCCTCGACTGAACTTTTCTGCCTCTTTGTTGGTCAAGCTTGATTCCGCACAATTTATTTATTTCAGTTAATTATGAGGTTAGGGTATACTACGTGGGTGGGGGTGGTAATATTTGCCCCGTCTTTTCTTGACGTGCTATACGTTAGTTGTGTAAAAGTTTACACTATGTAGCCAATATTACAGTGAAACTTGATAACAGTGAAAATTTAGCAAATTGTTTTGTTAGAATTGAATTATTTGTATCTTTTATATAAATCCAAAAGTTTTAATTATTTTATGAATCATTGTTTACTTTGTTAGTTTTCTTTCTTTTTGCTCTGCGAATCATTGTTTGCCCTCTGTGTCATTGCTTACTACGGAGTCAGAAGGTAAATTTAAAATGGTTTCTATCACACGATGGTGGTTGCACCAAGATTTGGACAATACGACGAAACTCCTGAATCAGAAAGTACATTTTCTATGTTTGCTAATGCACAATGTTTTTACACCATAACTTCTAAAATACAATATGGTGGAACTCTAAAGTTACAATTTAAGTTGTCTATGATTTCTAACGGCATCGTTCGTTAATATTTCTAAATTAGACGATAATAAAAGTGACACACCCATCATGGTTTACAGACGACATATATGGAATGAAACCTTAAGCCAGGATGCCACCTAGCGTCTTTGGACCGAAACCTTGAACCACGATGTCACCTGGCTTCTTTGGACCAAAACCTTGAACCATAATGCCACCTGGCATCTCTGGACCAAACCTTGAACCATAATGCCACCTGGCGTCTTTGGACCAAAACCTTGAACCATAAAGCCACCTGGCATTTTTACATCAAAACCTTGAATCAGGATGCCATGTGGCGTCTTTGAACCGAAACCTTGAACCATGATGCCACCTGGCGTCTCTGGACCAAACTATGAACCATGATGCCACCTAGCATTTCTCGACCGAAACCTTGAGCCCTGATGCCACCCGTAAATTTCCATACAAGTCATATTTAGTGTTGTCCCCCCCCCCCCTCTGCAGCTTAACAAACAACAAATGTTCTGTTATAGAATTACTAAATGCTCTCTAATCTAACAACAAGTGTTCATATCAGATGACGATAACAAGTTATACATAATTAAATGTGGTTTGAGAAGTCTGCTTGCCTGGTGTATAGCCCCTATCCTATAGTAGCACACCAGTATTATTAGCACAAAAACAACAATTCTACACTCATGTAGAACTTTAGGCACACATCTGATTTCAGCGTTTTGGAGATAATACACTCGACTTCAAAGTCACGATACTGAACTGTAAGTAAAACGACGCCCTCTGTAATCACACATACTGAATATGGAATCTTCATGATACGGCAACGCCCTCTGTGCCGGTAAATTACTCTCACGAGAGTACCACTACTATAATAACTCTAATGTGCACCATTAGAACTGATATAAATATTCGTCTTTCCCTATTTTATTTTATTTCCTGAAGATAGCGTGTTAGTCATTATAAGTCTGACAACAGCTGCAATGGGTCAAATCTTATTGAACAGCAATAAATTATCAAAAAACAAACCACCGGATCGAGGACAGAGTGAAGCTGTGGTTCTTAGTGATGAGGAAGATACTATAGATGTAAACCTAACAGAACCAGGAAATGGTTCTCACAGACCAGTAAGATCAAAGCAATAACAGTCACTTGGGGAGAGATAGGTGAATTTATCGTAAATAAATGACGTAAAAGCCACAAGTTTGTAGAAAGGCAAACGGTCGAATCAAATAACATAAATAGGTTATGTTTGTTTCTTTGCTAACCAGACTCAATAAAATAAGGCCATTACTATTTTCCTTGAACAAAGGCTACGTAAATACTTCTCAGATTCATCTACAAAAAATTCGATGATCGCTGTATTTACAAGAGAAAAAAAAATCTACCATAGAATAGAAAATTTTCCCATGAACTGTGATTATTTATCACGTCAACAACGTGGAAACATGTTGAGGAAAAATAGGGAATTGACAAACACCTTTAACTTGATTAAAAAACACTGATGCTCGCCTAAGATATAAACAACAGTATAAATAAAATGAAATATCACATAACCTAAATATTAATAGTTCAACTCAGTCTGAGAAATCAATAAAACAGCATTTGCTTAGCGAGCACGTGTGTGACAGACTATAACACTTCTTGAGATAAGTGTAGAAAAGAAAACAGTTGGTGGACGTAAAGAAAAAACCGACAGAATGGTGTGTTCTACTTTTAATAATTTTTGTAAATGTCACCAAAACCCCCTTACGTTCCTTGTTTCACACGTTTAAGATGTCTTTGTTAAATTCTGAATCCCTCACAATAAATACAGAAGACTCGAAGTATACATATATATAAACATTGGTCTAGTGAAGTGACACCTATATATATATATATACACCTAGGAAAAAAGTTAAGCACCCCCAAATTATTTTTCAGGATTGCTTATTAGAAAATAAGGTTTTAATTTTCATGATGTTG
>NW_013674489.1:0-752 GCF_000517525.1 Limulus polyphemus | reverse complement strand
TATATATATATATATATATATATATATATATATATATATATATATAGTGTTATAGTAAAGTCACTATTCCTATATATATTACTTTGATATAGTTCAATGAATATTTATTTGCCACACAGTGGACTTTACGCTAATGTTCACATACTCTGGCAAAAGTGTTTTCTTTATAATAGAAATAATGTGATTTGGATAAAACAACGGACAGAGCGAGCCAGTGTGGATCTAACGTACATATCACGCAAGTGACACCGTGCATAGGGGAATTTTTTTTTCGGCAACAAGAATTTCACAAGAGTTGTCTAGCCATTTTTTTCCACTGCTACCCTAAAATTGGAACTTCCTGTTGACTCCATCTTTTGCTGAGGTAAAATAAAAAAATTATAAGATCTTTACGTTAGGCTCAGTGTGGCAAAACAACTACTTACTTGGCACGTTCGACAGAGTATGAACACATGCAGCTGAAGATGGGGGTGGAGTAATGTGGTACATACCACAAAACTCCAGCAAAACGTTCCTTCTTTATCTATACTAGCTGATGGTACCGTTAATGAAACAACACTTGTATAGAAGACAACGTTAGATAATGTTCCCCTTCCTTCTTTATCTATACTAGCTGATGGTACCGTTAATGAAACAAACCTTGTATAGAAGACAACATTAGATAATGTTCCCCTTCCTTCTTTATCTATACTAGCTGATGGTACCGTTAATGAAACAAACCTTGTATAGAAGACAACATTAGATAATGTTCC
>NW_013674488.1:26594-27098 GCF_000517525.1 Limulus polyphemus | reverse complement strand
ACGTAACAATACCCTTCAGAAGCTAAAGCTGTAGCAGAAGATGCAATGTTTGGAAATAGTTTACAAACAAAGCAATAAATCCGGCTTTTTGAGGGAGAATACAGAAGCCACTCTCGGCTATATGTTTTCCCATTGACTTTTGTTGAATAAAAAAGAGGTTTTGTGCACAACCTTGACTGCTTTTTGTACACTCGCTTGAAAATGGTCCACAACGATGCTGAACCATCACATATTTCCTCATGTGATAATTCTGTCCACAAACCAACGTCTGTTACAGTAGATCTATGTTTGGCATCATATATATCTGCATCTGGAATAGCTTGGACTTGGTCAACCTTACCAGGTGTGAGCTAAAAATTCTTACTATCCACATTATTTTCTTGTGGCTCTATAGCCTCTCCCTGTCCGGTAAGTGACTCTTGAATTACTTCTATATTTTCATTTTGAGCCGGCATCATGTCTGCTTCCTCATAATCAGCTTGCTGTTCCGCATCCTGCTTCGCT
>NW_013674488.1:22847-25609 GCF_000517525.1 Limulus polyphemus | reverse complement strand
ATATGAATTGAAATGAGAGAATACAAAAAATCAAGAAAATGAACAGTATTGAGGAAATAAAATGAGATAATAACAATAAAAGCTTTAAAAATTAACAAGTTTGAAAACAACCACACGCATATATTCACACTGAACAGGCCATCCATCTATCTACTCCCATCCCTTCACCAGGCAACTGCCAAGTCATTTCATGCAGAATATTTACAGTTTGCGGCCAAGTGGCCATGTCTACCTTAATATTATTTCATTCAACTATGTAACCAATATATACGCATATACACATACATACATGCATGCATATTCATATATACATCTATACATATACAATCATATTTTTACATATACACATACATCATACATATACATATATATATATACATACATCATACATATACATATATATATACATACATCATACATATACATATATATATACATACATCATACATATACATACATATATATATATATACATACATCATACATATACATATATATATACATACATCATACATATACACATATATATACATACATCATACATATATGCACGTACATACATATACATTTAACAATTGTGTAACTAAGCAGTTATTAATATGCTACAATTAAGGACCAGAAAAGCCTGTCATGTTTACTATTTAGTTGTATTTCCCAAATGAGGAGAATTTGCTCTTTCTGAAGTGAAGACTGAACCAAAATGATTATTTAAAGCTTCGACTATCTCACTATTATTTTCAAGTCTCCTGTCGCCTATTTTTAAAGGTCCTATACTGTTTTTCATTTTGTTGTTTACTTTATAGTACTTAAAGAATTATTTTGGATTTTTAATTTTCTTCATCGCTAATCTAATTTCTCTTTCCCTTTTACTTTTCCGTATCATCCTATTTAACTCATTCCTTACAATTTTATAAGCAATTCCATCCTTTTCCCTTTTAGTCTGTCTTTGTATTTTATGTTTTTTCTTTTTAATATTAATTAATCTGCTTATATTTCTATTCCACCATAAGGGCTTACTTTCTTTATTTTTACGAATAGATTTGTACGGAATACACTCTCTCTGAATTTTATCTAATTTACACTTAAATATTTCCCACATTTCAATACAGCTTTTATTTATAAATACCCTGTTCCAGTCTATTGCAGCTAAAAGATTCCTACACTTGATAACCATATACAAAACGAGTATGCTTTTTCCTATCGTTAACAATGACGCTACAAATCAGCGTAGTTTTATCACCAACCTTACTGATGAAAACGGCAACGTCATCTGCGGCTCTGCAGATACTTGCACAGCTGTGTTTTCAACTTATCTATCTCACTCCTTTCCTGGAAGGACAAAATCAATACAGAAGTCAATGCTAGTGTCGAGTTATTGGCTTAAGACAGTATTATTCTGAAATGGAGTGCAAGGAAAAATTACTTAAGGGTTGATTAGAGACTAGAGTGCGTTATGACAGCATGTGTAAGAAAGGCCTATTATAGCGTCAAAAATATTACACACTCCCCCTAGATTTTGAGGCCCTAGGCTTCAGCCTGCCAAGCCTATAGGTAAATCCGGCACTGCTCATTAGTATAAGTTTAAACATGACATCAAGCTCTCTGTTTGTAATGAAGTTGAATGGGCCTCATAGTAGGTAACTACACAATAATGTGTAAAGTAATCTAAAATAAAGTTTAATCCAATGTTATGGAATGAACAAATGTTGTATTGAAGAGGGCATGTGAAAGAGTTGAAACTCTTATCCATATAAATTCGTTGTTGTTTTGTAATATTAGATTTAAGTTATATTAGATTGACCTCATTAGTATGGGTATAAACACAGCATGAAGTTCTCTGCTTGTAATTAAGTTAAATTGGTCTCATTAGTATAAGTACAAACACACCACAAAGTCCTCTGTTTATAATGACATTAAATTGGCTTCATTAATATAAACACAACATGAAGTTGTTTGTATGTATGACACTCTAAACAATGTTTACAATAAATTATGAATTGTGTAAAAGATAGGACTAACAACAACTCCCAGTTTCATCAGATCTGTTTCAGTAATAAACATTAGTATTTTACTGTGGTGGGCATAGGTATGTCACCTCATAATTCAGGAGTGGCTATACTGATTTTTGCAAATTAGATAGTGTTAACATAAATATTTGTGTGCATTTTTTGAAAAGAAAACATCTTCATTTGCAGGTTTTTATCTTCATTGATTTCTTCTTTTCTGTACTTTTGTTTACTACATAATCTTTGTTGTGTTTCTCTGACTAGTATTGGCTAATGAAATTGATGGTATTTAGAATAAGAACATATTTTAACCATTGAAACCTACATGGTAACCCTGATAATTCACAACCTATAAATCTAGTAGTCATGACCGTTTATAAAACAGCAGCAGTAAAATTGCTTTTTTAGCTACTTTGAAATTGATGGTCTTTAGAATAAGAACATATTTTAACCACTGGAACCTATATGGTAACCTGTTAATTCACAACCTATAAATTTAGTAGTCATGACCCTTTATAAAACAGCAGTAATAAAATTGCTTTTTTGGCTACTTTGAGCATCACTTTAATCTCATTAGGTTGTTCTGATTCTCTTCCTTTGAAAGTGTAATCATAAATGTCTAAAACAGTGAGTTTGATATAGTTAATTTGATATAAGTACTGGACTTGATACTGGTAGTGTAATTGATGTGTAAGCAGTATTTTGGAAAGTTAACCAATAAAGTGGCTTCAATCAATTATTATTTGAGCCACATTC
>NW_013674488.1:19652-22837 GCF_000517525.1 Limulus polyphemus | reverse complement strand
GGATAATAAAGTGATAGCAGTTGAATTTGGTTCACTCACTTTTAATAATGTTCCTCTCCCTACATTATCACCTGGTGGGTATCATGGTTTTGTAGATACAGATTTAATTATTTGTAGTTTGTATTCTAAATGATAGATTGAGCAAAGCCAATATTCTATTTAAAGTTTAAAACTGAGAATTTGTATCACTGTTATATTTGTCTTAATACACTTTTTTAATTAAGCAAAAAAAATATATTGTTCCATTACATATTACAATAATTTGATAAGACAATGATTTTTAAAAATTATGATTGATTGTTGAAACATTGTCTTTAGATTAAACAATTGAACAATACAAAAACTTTATGTAAAGTTCATCTCAAATTATGTGCGAAAATAATCACACAAGGTTTAAATATATAATAAAGTTGTTTATTATAAATTACAAGGACTTGATAGTTGATTTTATCATGAAATGAACTTGTTAGAGTTATAGTCTAAATATATTCTAAATAGGTTTGGCCCTACTACTATTTTAAAACATATATATATATTAAATACATTTTTTTTTCTCTGAAATCCATTCTCCATATTTCATTCAGAATCTGTGTGTACAAATGTTACATTTTGTTTTATCAGTTGCTGTAACCTTTTGACTGTTATTCAGATTTTTTAAATTTTTTAGTTTGTGAACTTTCTTACTTTTTTATATATTTAAAATTATGTATATTGTGTTATCAATAGAGATTGAGAAAACCAGAGAAAATAATGCCTCCATCATTGCTGGTGTTGTTGGAGGAGTGGTAGTGGTTTTAACGATAACAGTCACTCTATTAGTTGTGATAAGAAAGAAAATGGCAGAAGGAAAAGTAGAGCCAGATATGGTAAGATCTTTAAAAAGTATTAACAGATGATAACAGAAACTTTTAACAGATGATATGATTCAAACTTATACGTTGAAATGAGGATTTCATGTTGTTTAAATCCCCATAAAATTTAAATTTCCTCTTAGGTTGTCACATAGTAATACATTTTATGAATAAATTTATATTGAATTTTAAACATAATCTTTAATTTTTTGCAGACACCAGTCATACTACAGGGGATTGTTTTATGCTTTGCTAATATCACAGTATTAAAGTATTTTTCCAATACGGTACTTCCCACTTCTCACAAGATTAGCTTTTCCTGTTTTGTGCTGCCCTCTATATGGAACCTTTTTTTTAAAAGGCATGCCACAAGCCTTCTGTACTACCTTATTGGAATAAAAGATTCCAACATGTCTCTCAATGAAAATCATCGTGTGTCATCTGTCCACCAATAGGAAAGCACTACTATCACGTGATGCATGTGACTCCCTCTATGTGCCACTTGAGTTGTGCTTGAGTTCAAACATATTTATTTTTGCTCATTACTTCTCAAAGTGGTTTAACTTAATTCAATTTACTTTATTTCAAGAATATTTTTTTCACTTGAAAGGGTTTGATTTGCTGCAAATTTGTTGATTGTATATTTGTTATCAAGCATGTATTCCGAAGTTAACATTACCACTTTGGATATATCTCATTCACCTGATGCCATACTTTAGGCCACATGTGTGGGCAACCTGTCGGGGGATTTATTGGCCTTTATTCGCAGGGACATTGAGCATTATATGGGACAACCTTTGTCTCTTGCTGTTGCCCTCTTCCTCCTGAGCCTTTCAAGCCTGGCCAGGGTGATAAGGATTTTGATCGTTTGTTCCCCTCCCCCCAGAGTCCTTCGTGCCTTCCCAAACCATACCTGAGGATTCTTTTCAGCCCTCGTCGGCTTTCTCGGATTTTATTTCTCATATATTTGATGTTTTATCTATTGCTCCTATTTCTTATGTCACACATCCTTCCCTATTATGTGCTTCTGCCTCCAAACCTTATTTAGTTTTTACTCCTGCCCCCTGATATTCGGGTTCACACTGAGCACTTCAACTCCCAGTTAAGTGATAGCATTAGTATGTCTTTTCCTCCACAGGCTTCAGATCAGTCCACTCCCACTTATCATAGGGCAGACTGTCCATATCTGGACCAACAATTATTGGGCTTAGTTTTGCTTGTTTGGGAGGTGGGACCAGAATCTCCAGTTCATCTTACCCATGCCCAATATTCCAATCTTCATATTACCCTGACGATTCTTTTGTGGTACCTCTCCTCAATTCATCTCCTGTATGAGGCTCTTCACAGGAACCCTGAGAGGTTTTCTGGGGACGTCCTCTCCCTCCTCACTTCCACGTTGGCTTGCTTGTCATCTTTGGCTTTGGCTCTGCAAATGTGGTTTATTTGTTCTTGGGACCTTTCGGGTCATGATGCCATATTGTCACGGATTTGTCTCCCAGCTCCTTATCTACAGGACCTTGGTATTGCCCCATCTTTGAGACATTTCGTGTTTAACACAATTTTGGAGTCTCTGAATCGAGGGTGGCTTCAGTCCAACAACAATGCATCCTTTCTTATCTCGTGGTCCATTTGTCCCAGTCTCCTGACCCTCCCATTCCCAGCCCTTGCCTGTTCCTCCTTCCCATGTTGCCACTGTTTGTCGTTTTTCTCGACAATGCATGGTACACCAACAACAGATCCTGTGCCTACTTGGTGTGTTTGGGTCTGGTTTGAGCTTGTCTGGCAACCTTCATTCATCGGTGGAGCCCTTTCATTTACGATGTTTGTGTTCACAGAGTTTTGTAAGAGGGATTTGTCATACCCATTTTTACCCTTCCTCCCTTGTCCCACATGCCTGTTTCCTTTCCTCCTTCTTTGGATCCCTTGTCATGCTAGCATCTGTCCAAGGTGGTGCAAAACATCCTTACACAACAGGCTATCAAACCTGCTTCACGTGGTTCATGGTAGTTTTTACTCTCACCCAAAAAGATCAGGGACTGGAGGCCAATCATCGACCTGCCCTTCTAAATCAGTATGTTCACATCACATGCTTCACCATGGAATCCTACTTTACTTTTCAGCGAGTTTTTTCTCCAGGTCTTTGTATGACCAAGGTGGATGTCTCCAACGTTTATCTGCATATTCCCATCTGGAGCATTCTCGTCCTTATCTTCAATTTGTCCATCGTGGGGTGGTGTACCAGTGTTGTACCCTACCCTTCGGGCTGGCTTTAGTACCATATATTTTCTGGTGGGTGGTGCAAACCTTTGCTCTACATCTTCATGCCCTGGGTTT
>NW_013674488.1:11921-19469 GCF_000517525.1 Limulus polyphemus | reverse complement strand
CTGGGTTTGTCATACTCGTCAGCTCTTTCTCAATTCCTCTTGGGTAAGCTGGTTGATCAAATTGAAGAAGTCCTTCCTTCATCCTACCTAGTACCCCGTACATTTGGGTGTTTTCTTCAAGTCATCTCAGTTGGGCCCAACCTTCTCCTGTCCAGCTCTGTTCTATGGAACTGGCCATTCAGAATGCCCTGTCTGCTCCTTCATTCTCTGCTTGTGAGGTTCTATCACTTTTGGGGGTGTGATCTTGTGTGACTCCTCTCATACCTTTTACCCAGGCTTGTATGTGATCCCTTCAAAGGGTCCTCCACAACAAATGGAACCTTGCTTATGGTCACTTGGATACCCCTGTAATCCCTCCTTCCTACATTGTGGATGATCTTCAATGGTGGTTGGAGAAGGCTCAAACATAAGTGGGTGTCCCACTTCCTCCTCTGTGACCAGATTTACATTTGTTCACAGATGCATCCCTTCATGGCTGGGGTGTGTGGGTTGATAACCAGGAGGCTTCGGGTCATTGGTCTGTCGGGAAACATTCTCTTCATGTCAACATCCTCAAACTCCTTGCTGTTCATTGGGCTTTGAATCACTTTCTTCACATCTCTAGAGATCTTCTGGTCATGATACATTCTGACAATTCAACAATAGTGGCTCATATAAATCATCAAGGTGGCACCCAGTCAAGATCCCTGTGTTTTTTAACATTGGATCTTCTCTTTTAGGCCCACGATTATCACATTCAGTTGATAGTGTGTCATATACCAGGTGCTTTCAACCTCGTGGTGGATCGTTTTTCCTAACCTGACCGGGTTTACCTGATGGAGTGGTCCCTTCATCCACTTGTTTTTCAGTGGCTTTGTGATCGTTGGGGTATTCCTCATATTGATGCATTTGCCACTGCCCTCAATCATCAGTTACTTTTATTTTTGTCTCCATTTCCCATCCTTGGGCTTTGGTTATAGATTCCTTCAGCCAAGATTGGTTGAACAAGTTCCTTTATGTTTAAACTACTATCCAATTATTTCATTGGGTAGTCTCCCTCATCCATATCACTCTGTGCAAAGCCCTTCTGATTGCTCCTTACTGGCCCACTCAACCATGGTTTCCTCGACTGCTCCAGCTACAGTTCTTCCCTCCCATCCCTCTTCCATTATTCCTCGAAGTTCTTCATCATCCTCAGTCACCGATTCTGCATCCCACAATTCACGTCCTCTATCTTCATTCCTGGCTTTTGGGTGACATCTCATTTAGCTCATTCTGTTCGTCCTTCATCCATGGCTTTGTATCATTGGAAATTAAATGTTTTTCACACCTGGGTCCTGGCTCAGGGTATCCCATCTTCTCATCCTATGGTTGCTAATATCTCCGAGTTTCTTACATGGCTTTTTTGAGAAGAGGTCTTCTGTCGACTCAATAACAGGTTATCCGATACTTTCCATTTTTTCCTTTACAGCAGGGTCTATCTTTCCCCTGTCCTTGCCATTTTGGTCCATTCTTTCTGGATCTGTCAGCTGCCTTGGCGTCCATCTGGTACTTCCAGATTCGGACATTAATGTGGTCTTCCTTTACTTTACTTTACCTCTGTTTGAGCCCATTGCCTTGTGCTCTTTGTTTCACCTATCCTTTAAGGCATATCTTCTTCTACTCTTGATGTGCAGGTGGCGTCAGTTGGATCTGTTCACTATCAAAGTCATGCACTGTACCACCAAACCTATCTTCTCCTTTATCTGGAATGTTCCTTCCTTCCCAAGACCTCGGTGGCTCGTGAGGGTAACTTTTCCATTTTCTATTTCTCATCTCTACCCTCATCTTGATACAGATAGACTTCTATGCCCAATGTTTGCCCTTATTTGTTATATTGCCCACATGGCTTCCTTCAAGGGTTCCCATTACCATCTCTTTATCCCATGGCAACCCTCTTCCTCTTGGGATCTTTCTCCTTTTACTCTTACCAAATGGGTTTGTCAGTTAATCCAGTTAGCTTAATCCTCCTTGTCCCTTTCCCAATGAGCTTTGTTCTGTGTTACTTCCCATCAAATCCAACACCTCACCTTTCCCCTTGCTTCTCGTCTTCGCCATCCTTTAGAGGAGATTCTGCAGTTGGGCATGTGGACCACCCCTCAGACCTTATCTCCCATTACTTACATCAAATCGCAGTTTCTGCTTCCTCAGGGTATTATCTACCACCTATGGCTATATTTCGTACTTCAGTGTGGATATGACAATAGGTAAGTCTTTATTAATGCTTTCTTTTCTTTCAAGGGCCCTTGCTTCGAATTTTGTCACTTGGACCCTGCTCTGTGGTGGGTGGTGTCTGACCACGTATTCTTTACATACATAAACAAATCCTCACTGTACGCCATGTTGATTCATGCACTCTTTTCATGGCTCTGCATGATCACCTTCGAGGTGGGGTGTTTCACAAAATCACTGGATGGTCAATAACCTCATGATATTGCTTCATAAATAGGCCCATTCCAGACTGAATCACCCATGAATGACATGGGTAAAGTCGAAGGGGATAACTGCCAATCCCTGCCATGCCTTGATTGAATAAATTAATATGGTCTGCTTTTCAAAATAGGGTTTTGTGATCACCCATTGCACTGTCTCGGGTGTAGGCATTCCTTCGGACTCTTTAATGCATTTACCCCCTTTCTTCCAGTAGAATATAGGAGTCCTTACCACTTGTCAGTTCCAAGCTGCTGAGGTGGTTGACCATGGAGGCATCCTGCTGGATGGGTTCCACATAGATGGCTATAACGATTCAGTTCAGAGTAGGGTGGTGGTGTTATTTTGATGTAGAAGGCATAAAATCTTCCAGATTGAATGACACATACCATGGAGTGAGACAACTAAATGCAGTTCACCCCTTCAAGTGGGTGCCCTCGCCCTACCCTCACACAGATATCGGTACCCCGTGGGCTGGTTTTTGATATAGAGTGAACCAATCAAATTAAGTCCTCACACAGGTTTGGGGTTGTCCAGCTTCCTCCCTTGATTCTTCCTTCAATGTAGTTGGTGATGGAGGGTATATGTATAATGTTTCTGTCCTGGGCACTCCCAAGTTCTCTCCTGCGACGAAGATGTTATTGACCTTTGGACGTTTTGGATCAGTCTCACAGTTGTGGGAGTTGATTGCATGCGATAGACTTCCCTCTGATACTGGATGACACATTCCCGGATCTCTGACTCATTGCTAATCCTGTGTTGTGCCCTGGAGTCGATGTTTTCCTCACATCCATGATTTTGGGGTCTGAGGTAATGTCAGTATGATCCTCATCCTACCCACCCACAGATGTTGGTACCCAGCTAGGAGATTTTCGATGTAGTTGACTTACCGAGTATGATCTGCCATGCCCTAGTCATTCTACATCATGGGAAGTAACCTCCATTACCCATTTTACTTCTATGGGATTGAGTTTCGATATTTATCCGGTTGGGATCACTTTCCTGACTTATCCTCTCCCACTTGGATGTGCTTCCTTTTCCACCATGTTTGTTCTTAGCTGTTCATGGTGAGGAGATATCTGGTTCAGAAGTGGTGCAGTGCCTATCCTCAGATCATCTGATCTGTTTCTCTCATCTACAGAAGTATCCTTTGGATGCTTTCGGGGGGTATGTCTGTTCTCTCTAGCACTGGTCCCTCCCCCTTTTCAATGTGGGATTCTAGCTAATCTTGTGAGTGGAGGAAAATACAGTATAGGAAGTTATAATTTTCCTATATTGAAAATATATTTCCAATAGGTACTTTCCTCCTCTCACACTTCCCACCCTCCTCCCCACAATCTTCTGGAGCTTACATCATCTGCCAAACTTCGAAGTGATGGTTCCGTAGTGATGTATAGCATAAGTCACATGTATCACCTGATAGTAGTGCTCTTCTATAGTTGGAGAGATGACACATGATGATTTGCATGAGAGACATATTGATTCCAATATGGGTGTGTGAAAGGCTTGTTGCAAGCGTTATAAAAAAAGTTTGCATGTAGAGGGCATCACAAAATGGGAAAAGCTAATCTTGTGAGGGGAGGGAAGTATTCTATACATTTTCAGTATAGAATAATTACAACTTTCCAAAGAAGTTTCTTAGTAAAATTATGACCAACCCTACAACCTATTGTACACAGGTTAAATATTTGAGATGAACATAGCTGTTGTTTTTTGTCTTGAACTTTACCTTTCTTTGACTTGTTGTCATCATAAGTCCTGTTGACTGATCACAGTATTACATAATTATATGTATATTTTATGACACATGAAACATATAAAAGTATGTTATTTTTTTACCAAACTTTAGGAATTATGTTTGGTAATTAAATATTGTAATTTAATTTTAATCCAAAAATTTTTGCTAATGCAGATATTTGGTATTTATACAAAATGAGTTTGGAGCTTTATCATACTGTTACAGTCCATGTATTTCCATGTCTTGTGACCATGCATCCTGACAATAGCCTTGTAACATAGTTTCCATTGTGAAAGGTCCAATTGTAAGACTATCATTTCCAGAGCACATCTCTTCCTGCTTGCTTTTCATAATCTATCTAATGTATGAGGGCAATCATTTCACAGCACCTGTTTCAACAGTCTGATTGCACAGAAATCCATAGACACTGCATTTGACAAATTGACTACTATGTCTTTGTATGCAGTAGCATGAATACCACTTTTATTTTACAACTACTTAAGGTATGTGATGGTTGAGTGGAAGGTATGATTGGAAACTTTTTCTTGGTGAACCCATACCCTGTTAGTCTCATTTCAGATGGAGGTCCTTCTTAATTATGGTGTGTACTATTGCCTGGGGTATGTAGATGGCTTTTGCCACTGGTCTTTGCATTTGTTGATTTACACCTGTTACAAGATGGCACATTTTACTTACCAAGGCTAGGATATGACTTCTTGCAGTATTTCTCTGGATTTTCCCAGTGCCTGAATGTGATCCATATTTCTTTGTTTTTCAATGCCATTAAGAACAAATGATATCCCTGTCTTGAAAATTCTAAATATCAAATATGAACTCATTTTTACATGTGTATAATCTAAGTGTATGAATATTTTGTGTCAGAAAGGGATGTTGCATACCCTTCCCAAAAGCAATCACTTTTGAATTTCATTACACTACCTATGAAATGCCACACATGCATTCCACAGAGGCAATATTAACTGCAATCTTACTTGCTGTCTTGTATGTTCAAAATAATTTTAATATAATGAACTTTGACCTTCTGTACACCTTATAAAATAATAAATTGTGTAAATCATGCTTTTTTATTCACATTATTCTTTTGCTCAAGTAGCTATGTGATGACCCTCTCATAATAAAATAGAAAAATTAACAGTTGTGTTGTATAGTTACTTTCTTTGTAAATTCATTCATTGATTAAATTTTTTCTATGTTAGCCTATGATGGAAACAATGAAGCCAACTTATCGGAATTTTGTGTGTGCGCCAAAGTTACCTAACAAGCAGAACACTCCAACACTATCTGTGGACAGTGGAGTAAGTTCAGCAGGGAGTATAAATTCTTCAAAGAGGAATTCTCAAATGAGTTATGCTTATAGAAATCCTTTGTTTGACCAGGAAATAATTATAGGAAGATCTGTAGCTCTTCCAGATGTGGTTAGTAATGTAGTTTGATAATTAAATTTATTTTGTGCTAAATATGAAATCTCAATACTATATATATATTACTTTTTTAATTTGTTAATGATATACATTAACTGTTGTAAGTTATGCATTATTCTCCTATGATTAGAAATTTTTAAGTATGTAAACTGTTGATAAAGAAAAATAAGCATTTTTTATTCTATTAGATGTAGGATAACTATACTTAAAGTCTGTTACTTCAACCTCATAGGGTCTAAAAAATGTGTAATTTTAAAGACAAATCAAAATTTTTAGATGTATCTGTGTGTGTGTAAAATGTGACAAAATCATAGTGTTTTTTCCAAAAGACCATTGAAAGGACTAAAATACAGATTAGTTTTCTTTTTTAGGGATCCAGAATGAAAATAGCTTCTATGCCACATTTTTGGTTTCAAAATACAAAAGATAAGTAGATTCAACATCTACTGTACTTATTTATTGATTACACAGGCCTACAAATTTAAACTTCATAAAAGTTGTTTTGGTTTTAATAACATATTTTCCATTATTTAGCTATGCAGATTTCAAAAATAATATTCATTTTTTCTTTCATATAAGGATTTTGTACAAATCGGGAAGAGAAAAACTCTTACCTAGATCAAATTATTATTTCGTTTACCACAATGACATTTTTTATTTTTATTTTTGTTAACAAACTTCCAAACAAACTGAAGAAAAGGGAAGAATATTGATGTCAAACGAATATGCATCCTCATTCATCCTGATTTTCTTTTTTGTGAAATCTACATCTTTTAGTCTCAAAAGTATGTGTTGTGGTCTTTCTTTTATGTATCATATTATGATGTTTTTTGAAAAATCTGTACGTGATGCAGAAAAATGGATATCATTTATGGATTCAGCATACAGGAATTACCGTAGAACATGTAAAAATTTCAAGACTTCACAGACCTGTATTGTTGTAGCCTAGTATATTATTTTAATGTTATTTTGCTTCTTTTGACAAGTTTTGTAATATAAATATTTGCTAGCTGTTTGGCTGTTAAGTGTTATTATAGTCTTTGAATAATGTGATGTGTGATCAAGCCAAATTTTTGTGGAGCATAGGCAAAACTTAGTTAAGCTAGAATGGTCTCGGTTTACTCAGCCAAAAACAGCCAAAATTCGGAGCCAATAGTGATTGCATAACAGATTATTGAATACACTATGAGAAAATTATAAGTATGTTTAGAACTTTTGGGGGAAAAAAATTGTGAGCTTACTATTTTGGCATTCATATTTGTCTTTGTTTGTTCTTAGCAATGAGTGAATGTTCTTATCGCTGTTTTAGAGTTTGGAGTAAGATAGTGGAGTGAGATTGATTAAAGGTAGAACTAGTTGAAATTGTAATTTGTTTTGAGATAGTTCACTTAAAATATAGTTATGTTAGATTCAGAAACTTTAAGCAAAGAGAGGTATTCATTAAAAATTAATTAATATTTCAAATTCTCCAATCAAATATCTAGTTCCTTTTCTCAACAAGACTGAGCAATCTTTAGTCTCAAAATCAGTTAGCTTACCACATGCTATTAGAAACACATTATAGCATGTATGACATTTTTTTTAAACAGTATGTGTTTTGAAGGTGTGAAGAAAAGCCATAATTTTTACCTTGGGTAAATATAATTGTCTTCAAGTATATCTTTCTCAGATACAAATTTAAAGTTCTAATGATTTTATTTAAGTTACTGTGGTCCTAAATAATATTCTCTGAAATTTTATTTTTATCCCAAAATCTACACATAAAGATTTTTACAAAGTTTAATTTGGAAGGGTTTATACATGTGTGTTTCAATGTCAGAGATAATACATTTACATGTTCAGAGTGTTTAATTTGCAAGGATGTATACAGTTACATCTACCCTAAAGTTAAAACATTAAACATGCACATTGTTAGGAAGT